>NC_134398.1:124843002-125007765 GCF_050003625.1 Haematobia irritans | reverse complement strand
TTTTTTAAATTTTACCTTTCGCCTGGACGGAGAATCGAACCGAGGACCATACAGTTTGTAAGCCAACACACTATCCACTGGGCTACGTAGCTGTTATAGTCACCAGTAGACAATTATCGTGGAGCAGTGGTTAGCATGTCTGCCTTGCATGCAAAGAGTCGTGGGTTCAATCCCTGCTCCGACCGAACACCAATTTTATTTATTTGTTTATTTTTTTTTTTTTTAATTTACAAATTTATATTTATACTATATTAAATTTTTATAATGAAACTTCGAAATGTGGGTTTTTAAAGATTTACAGTCAGAAACAGAGTTTGATATAAACGAAGATCCCGTTGTAATTGTGGTATATTTTCCAACGTTTTTTTAATTTCCTTTGCCTGAATGTTTTGACTTACTAATCGTACGTTCCGATTTCTTTTAACGAACCAAGAAAAATTGTGCCCATAATGCCAAAATGATAAACAAAACAAATGTCCACACATACATAAAATGCTGCTCTCAAGGCGAAAACATATGCTGTTTTTTTTTTCAAATGTCTATTCTCTTGGTTCCGAATGTCTATTTTCTTTACTCCGAATACTCATTCTAGTATTCAAATTAAATAATATTTAGACTTAAGGATATCAAATTTTTGGCCTTATCATAAAACAGTTTTCCGAAACAACATTGAAGCGGTTACACAGAAATTGCTCTCTTTTCATTCATTATGTTGATATCTTTCGTCAGCCCTCCCGGTTTCCATCTCTATTTCTTTCTCTATACTCTCTTTTTCTGTCGCTCTCTGAATAAAATATCGCAACATATATATGTTTATTCGAAATTTGTAAATTTATATATGTTTACATTCTAACATATTATTTTTATGAAACATTCATGTCCCAAACATAATATATTCTAACATATTAACATATGTGTCCCAAATATTGAGTGTTAGTTTAGGAACACTACATGTTTGCACTTACATATATTGTGTTTAAAAATTGTGCCCGAAACACATTTTGTTTATATCGGAATATATGAAAAACATATTTTTCTATCAGTGTAGTTGTGTTAATTTTCTGTTCTTTATATGAAATAAATATTTTTGTTTTTAACCAAAAAATTAGCTTGGTTTTAATATTATTAACATTGAAGATTTTTTGACAATTTTTAAAATGGAAGTGACGATTATGACGATTTTTTCAGAAAAAAGTTACGACTATTCTTGAAATTTTATTGGCAGCCCTGCTCCCAATGTGCAAAGGGGAACACCATCTAATGGTCGTCTCTTCGAGACAAACTCTTGCCCACTGTCTTTTATGGTAACTTCAGCACAATTCCGTACACTTTGAAATAGGCATTACCACCTATATTTTCGAATTAAAATAAATAAAATATATAAATAAATAATTAAATAAATATTCATTTAGTAAAACGATTCATATACATTTTTAAACAAAATAAAACTAATATTTAAGAAAAAATACATAACAAAATTCCTTATGACAAGTCTCCATTATGTTTAATGTGGAAAATAGCCAATATTTCTAATTAATATTTACCTTCCACTGTGCACAAAACTATATTTGAAATATGACATGGCAACATCATAATTCACTACCGGTCCGAAGAATATCAACGAAACCACAAAACTAAAAACAAACATTTTTTTGGTAAGAAACAGATATGTATTTCCTTTAAATAATAGCCTTCCTAGATTTTGTATATTCAACCCAAGGTGTCAACATTCAATTGTCACAAAAGCTTACTCATCTTCATGTTTTGCATATTAAAACAATTTAAAATTGGGACGATGAAAAATTGAAATTTGATGATATCCAACATTGGTGAAGATATTAAAGGGCAGAGCAAAAAAACACAAAAATAAAATACAAATTCTCACAATTATTTGAATAAAAAACAAGTATAAACGGCCGTAAGTTCGGCCAGGCCGAAGCTTATGTACCCTCCACCATGGATTGCGTAGAAACTTCTACTGAAGCCGATGGCAAGGTATCTTAAAACTTCCTAACACCGTAATATATACCACATAGTCCATACGTGGTATATATTAACCCTCCGTCATACACATGTTTCGATAGTCACATTCGTAACACAAGGAAAATATGCTATTTTGTCGATATTATTACATTATTACTGTCGTATTTTCCGTCCTGATTTTTTCACACATCGATAGGTAATAAAATTTTTGGATGGTACCAGAAGTTTTAAGTCCCTAGCTATATTATAAATGTATTTTAAATACAATTAGAATCGAAAAAGGTCTGGCCAGACTCATGTGTCTGTCTGAGGGTTAAACTAAAAAAGACTGATTAAATACGTATATAACTAAGTTTAAAGTTTCTATAGAAATAAAATTTTGACAACATTTTCTATTGAAGTAAAATTTTGACAAAATTTTCTACAGAAATAAAATTTGGAAAAATTTTCTATAGAAATAAAATGGTGACAAAATTTTCTATAGAAATAAAATTTTGTCAAAATTTTCTATAGAAATAAAATGTTGACAAAATTTTCTATAGAAATAAAATTTGGACAAAATTTTCTATAGAAATAACATTTTAACAATGTTTTCTATAAAAATAAAATTTTGGTAGATTATTTTTGGCTCGAGTGGCAACCATGATTATGAACCGATATGGACCAATTTTTGTGTGATTGGGGATCGGCTATATATAACTATAGACCGATATGGACCAATTTTGACATGGCTATTAGCTGCCCTATACTAACATCACGTTGCAAATTTCAACCGGATCGGATGAATTTTGCTCCTCCAAGAGGCTCCGGAGATCAAATCTGGGGAACGGTTTATATGGGGGCTATATATAATTATAGACCGATATGGACCAATTCTTGCGCGTTTGTTAGAGACCACATTCTAACACCATGTTCCAAATTTCAACCGAATCGGATGAATTTTGCTCCTCCAAGAGGCTCCGGAGGACAAATCTGGGGATGGATTTATATGGGGGCTATATATAATTATGGACCGATATGGACTAATTCTTGTATGGTTGTTAGAGACCATATACTAACACCACGTACCAAATTACAACGGGATCGGATGAATTTTGCTCCTCTAAGAGGCTCCGGAGGTCAAATCTGGGGATCGGTTTATATGGGGGCTATATATAATTATGGACCGATGTGGACCAATTTTTGCATGGTTATTAGAGACCATATACTAACACCATATACCAAATTTCAGCCAGATCGGATGAAATTTACTTCTCTTAGAGCAATCGCAAGCCAAATTTGGGGGTCCGTTTAAATGGGGGCTATACGTAAATTTGGACCCATATAGACCAACTTTTGCATGGTTGTTAGAGACCATATACTAACACCATCTACCAAATTTCATCCGGATCGAATGAAATTTGCCTCTTTTAGAGCAATCGCAATCCAAATTTGGGGGTCCGTTTATATGGGGGCTATACGTAAAAGTGGACCGATATGGACCAATTTTTGCATGGTTGTTAGAGACCATATACTAACATCATGTACCAAATTTCAGCCGGATCGGATGAAATTTGCTTCTTTTAGAGCAATCGCAAGCCAAATTTGGGGGTCCGTTTATATGGCGGCTATACGTAAAAGTGGACCGATATGGCCCATTTTCAGTACCATCCGACCTACATCAATAACAACTACTTGTGCCAAGTTTCAAGTCGATAGCTTGTTTCGTTCGGAAGTTAGCGTGATTTCAACAGACGGACGGACGGACGGACGGACATGCTCAGATCGACTCAGAATTTCACCACGACCCAGAATATATATACTTTATGGGGTCTTAGAGCAATATTTCGATGTGTTACAAACGGAATGACAAAGTTAATATACCCCCATCCTATGGTGGAGGGTATAAAAAAAAACAAAAAAGAAAAAATTCCCAAAAAATGTGTACAGCTTGTAAAACACAATTTTTGGATTCCTAATATTGTTTTTCTTTTTTTTTTTGCCATTAAAACTAATTTACCTAATGTTAAGTGGTAGTTGTTTATTTTAGAGTTTCTCTTCCCCTCTTCTCTTCAAGAGAAGCTATTGTGTCTTCAACTCATTCATAATTTCACCAAAGCCAAAAAGGATTGAGGATTTTTAGTTCCCCTTCATGGCATAAAAAAATTCTCCACAGTTGGGGAAGCATTGAACCATGGTGTGATGTCTTACACTTCATATAATTTGGGGTTTGTAACAAACACACACACACAAACACACTCGTCTCCATCCATACATGAGAGTATGTGTATGTTGATATATAAATACACTTGTAAATCCCAAACAAATCCCTTCCCCCCTTTACCCTTATAACGTATTTATAAAACTAATTATGCTGTTAAAGTGTAAAATAACCCTTCAGCTATTTTTAATGACGATTAGAGGATCTCATTAAAACAATACGCCGAGAGAATATTTTTGGGGGGCATTTTGCAAAACTTTAACAACAAAAGAATTAGATGAGCATTCCGCTCATAATGTAATGAAATTCTATTGACATAGAAATTATAATTAAAATAAAAACTAAAAATGTCATTTGTTAACCACAAGTTGGAGTTTAATGCAAAGATTTAGCTTATTTGCATTGACACCAGTAAAGGAAAACTATAATGGGGATGGACACCATTCTACACCCAAAGAAAAAATAGTCTGCTCTGGAAAGGAACGGAACATAGGAAGCCACTGGTTAGCATGCCTAAACTGCATAGAAAATGTCATGGTTTCAATCTACACTGAAAAAATCATTTACGTGATATTAAAGATTACGCAAGCTAAATTTTACGAAGCGAAATTTACAAAATATTAAGAACAAATTCCTTTAAAATAATGAAATTTTAATTAAAATAAAGTTTATAATCTTTGCTTCAAAAATTTTTTTTCATTAAATTTAGGACGCAAATTTTGTAAATTTGCGTCTCTTCGTTAAAGTCACATGTCTTTGAACTAAGGCTAATTTTCCTTTAAGTAAAGAAACACATTTTTGATTTAAAGAAATTGTCCTTAAATTAACTGAAATATTGAAACTTTAGATTTAAGATAAAAACGTTTAAAATATAGGCTAAGACTTATTTTGAGGAGCTTAAATATTTGGTTTAAAGCTTTTTTTGGAATTCAGAAAACATTTTTTACTTTGAAGTATCGGTTATAATTTGGATTTTTAAACTGGATTTTGTTTGTACGTGAGTACCTTTATTAATAAACCGCGAAAATAGAATGAAAGTTTAATAAATAAGATCTGATTCCTAATTTTAATTTTATTGGTCCTAGATTTAAGTGGCTTCACAGTGAATCGCCGATCGGACTCTTTCACTACGTGTGCTAGGGAGCCACCATGGTGCAATGGGTTCGATTCCTGCTTCGACCGAACACCAAAAAGTTTTGCGGGCAGCACTCAGTGATAAGAGAGAAGTTCACCAATGTGGTATCACAATGGACTGAATAGTCTAAGTGAGCCTGATACATCGGGCTGCCACCTAACCTAACCTAACCTAACCACGTGTGCTATTACAATCAACTGAATATTCTTAATAAGCATAGAATAATGGGCTACCACTATACCTAACCTGAATTCTTTCTAAACCCAAGATACACCCAGAAGAAGACGAAATAGGTGTCTTTGCCAAATGTGTTCAAGTCCAGTTCCTGAGTCAGCATAGCGATGTCTGTTTGCGAACATAGTTTTGTAATTAAAGTTGTGGGTTTAGTTTAATCGCCTTAAAAATTTTGCCCTAAGTACACAGTACAATTATTTGAGATCAAACGTTTCAGACAAGCGTTAGATCCATTAAAAATCATAAAATATATTAATTTAAAAATTATTTTTATTTTATTTGGCAAAATATCACAGATTTTTTTTTAAGTCACATTCAAAACAATAACTTCGAATCACACCATAAGAAGTGATGCAAATTCAGTGCAACAGCTGTTGGTATTGGAGAATTGTAGTAAGGATACTTTCTTTTAAATTTGGGTTTTGTGTACTTGACGACTCTAGGAAGCAAATTTTAATTTTTCGTTTTTCAGCTTTTTTTCTTCACATACTATCAAAGCCCTTTAAGAACGAGGTAACGACAACTTTATTTTCCAAATTCAGACTCGATTTCCAGTAGAAATTATGCTATGTTTCAAATAAAAAATTCTTTAAAATAAAGTGTTGAAAAACATGTCCTATTTTTGAACGATTTTTTACTTTGTAGTCAAGATGCAAAAAGACAACAGATTTAAAGACAATTTTATTAATTTTAAAGAAATTTTCTTAATTATTAAAGTCAATTTGACCTTACCCCAAACACTTTTTCTTTCATGTTATAATACCCATTATTAAGCCAAATCACTTAATTATAATGACAACACGAATTCATTGAAAAGTTTGTCGACTTTTGGAAAAGGAAAAAAAAACTTAATATTAGAGAAATGCATTCGTATTTTACGGACATGAAATGTTTTCAGTGCGGATCCAAAAACATTTTCACTACCCTTTTATTGATATGAGTTTTGAAATGTTGATAGCGATGTTCAGACAGGAATTGCGTCCTATAATTAGCATTATAACTGGACTCAACACACTTGGAAAACATATGGTAAGAATAGGCCTTAAAGATGGTAACATTTGCATATGTCTGGAACCGGAAGTTACGGAAGACTCGTACCATATCCTGTGCCAATGTCTAGTAGTATGCTTTAGAAGAAACAAGATACCGGTCTCATTTTTTCTTTCAATCTCTCGCCGATCTGCGAAATTGTTGTTCGACTTCATCAGGTCCTCTGGTTGGATGGTTTAAGTAACTTTAAGGAAGACGGAGAAATTGCAATTCTTAAGGGACTTGAAAGAAGACCTCAGAAAAAAGAACTTGAGAAAATTACCTCAAGGAATCACAATGGACTTATAATGGTCGAAGTGAACAACAATTCGATTCAAGAACTGTTGTCCTCCTCTACACCCAGAGAAGGAATATGATCACCTCAAACATGTTTCAAGAGCAACATGTTATTTTTGTAACATTTTTGTCGCAATCATGTTATCTTCTCGGAAAGTATGTATATGATGTCGGTAAGCATGTAATGCTTGACGAGAAAACAACATTTTCGCTACAAATATGATAAATGGTCACCATACAAAAATAAAATTTTGCTCTTGAAACATGTTTGAGGTGATCATATTCCTTATCTGCGTGTACAACAAGTTTTAGATCAGAATCGATCGCTATTTATTTTTCATTGAGATTTATATATAGGTCTTAACTTGAGGCTTACACTAAAAGTACAGTTGATAGTAACATTAGGCCACATTTGTTAGCAATCGCATCAGATTTAGATATAGCTCCAATCCGATTCACTTGATATATGTGCTGAATTTGATTGACATCTTTTCAGATTTAGCTACCCCTCGTAATTCTCAACTACTGGATAACCGCATGCAATTCCTTTAGCATTATCACACTGAAAAAATATTTACGTGGTATTAAAGATTACGCAATCTAAATTTTAGAATGACAATTTAAAAATATTAAGGAATTTTTTTTTTTAATTTAATTAAAATTTATTATAATCTTTGCTTCAAATTTGTATACCCTAAACCACATAGTGGTCAGGGTATAGTAAGTTTGATCGGCTAAAAAATGTGCCTACCAGAAATATTTATTTTAGACTCCATAAAATATATATAATGATCGACTCAGAATCACCTCCTGAGTCGATCTAGCACTTGGTGTCCGTCCGTCCGACTCTCCATGTATTTGTTGTTCACAGGATTCCGGTCGCAATTATTAACCGATTTGGATGAAATTTGGTACAGGGTGTTTTTTGGGCACAAGGACGAACGCTATTGAATTTGGAAGAAATCGGATCAAATTTAGATATAGCTCCCATATATATGTATCGCCCGATTTCGACAAATGGAGTCACGTTGCGCTTTTTTACAAACCGATCGTCATCAAATTTTGCACATAGTAAACTTTTTCATCACCCTTTAAGTCTGCAAAATTTCATCGAAATCGGTTCAGATTTAGATATAGCTCTTATATATATGTATCGCCCGATTTTCCCAAATTTGGCCATAAAAACGTTATTTATTAAGCGATCTTACTCAAACTTGGCTTACTCTAATCTTTTATGGTACTGACAATGTGTGCCAAAAATAATCGAAATCGGTTCAGATTTAGATATAGCTCCCATATATATGTATCGCCCGATTGTGCCAAATTTGGCCGTAAAACCCTTATTTATCAACCGATCATACTCAAAGATGGCTAAATGTAATCTTCTATAGCTCTAACTGTATGTGCGAAATTTCATCGAAATCGGTTCAGATTTAAATATATCACCCGATTGTGCCAAATTTGGCCGTAAAACCCTTATTTATAAACCGATCGTAACCAAGGTTGGCTAAATGTAATCTTCTATAGGTCTAAATGTATGTGCGAAATTTCATGCACTAGTTGATCGTATTTAGACTAACATGTAGTTCTTACATAAATCTATTGCCCTATTTGCAGAAATTTGGATTTATTACCCACAACTAATTGACCGATTTCCTCTTTTTTAATAATGGACTCAATATTAGTGGTATACTAACTCTTTTGGTGCAAAATAAACTATAGCTCCTAATATTAGACATTTCTGCTCAGATTGTGACAAGACACCCCTAAACATGTACCCCCCTTTATGTTCTCCAAAACCTATACCAAGGATACCCCACAAATGCTTATGTTTACTAATTCAGTAGGGGTGGTTTAGGGTATGATATAGTCGGCCCCGCCCGACTTTCTACTTTTCTCACTTGTTTAATTTAGTTTAGGACACAAATTTAGTGTTGTAAATTTTGATTACTTTTGACTACTCGTTACTACTCGTTACTTTTGAATTGAGTACTCGTTACTACCCGTTACTTTTATAAAAAAATTAAAAAAGACATTGTGGGCACTTTTTAATAATATCTTCCTCTTTTTTAAATTTAAAAACAGTATAGAAAAGCAAATTACATTATCCAGTTTTATTCTAGTGTTATAAAATGTGGTGTTGTAGAGATATAGGTCTCGTTAAAAAAAGATTTTCACCAATCATTCAAATTTTTAGAGCCAATTTCGTATCCCCATTCGGTATTTTTTCGTCAGGGTATTGGCATTGTGTATTACTGATGCTTGCAATTTGCAAACTTTTTAAATCCACCATTTTCCACCATTGGCAGTGGATGAAAATATTTAGCGATCATTTTTATCGTAAGACCCAATGTTGAAATTTTCCAAGGATTTTTGAATAAGCTTGGGTACCATTTTTGAAAACAATTGGATTGAACCAGCTGAAGTCAACGACATTATTATTCATTCTATTCTCATGAGACGTGATCCATGTGATGCTTTAAATTATAGCTCCCACCTACACCCAATGCAAATTTTTTCAAATGCAAACGTTTTTAAGAAATCAGAAATCATACTTTCTTCAAAGGTGAAGCCATATATCCTTTTCGTGTTATTTTAACTGATAAAAGATTTTCGAAAACTTCTATTAATATTTTCCAAGAAGTCAAGAAAGTCAAGAATTGAAGATATTGAGTACTCTTTTACTAGTAACGAGTACTCAAAAAATTAGTCAGTAACGAGTACTTGTAATCAAATACTCGTTACTTTCCCAACACTACACAAATTTTAGAAATTTGCGTCCCTCCGTTACAGTCGTATGTCTTTGAACTAAGGTCACTTTTCCTTAAACTAAAGAAACACATTTTTGATTTAAAGAAATTGTCCTTAAATTAACTGAAATATTGTATTATTAGATTAAAGATAAAAATGCTTCAATTATAGGTTAAGAATTATTTTGAGAATTTTGCGTCTTTGGTTTAGAGTTTATTTTTGGAATTGGGAAACATTTTTTACTTTGAAGTACACTTTATAATTTAGATATTTATTTGTTTGTACATGTATAGCTTTATTAAGATATCACAAAAAGAGAATGGAAGTTCTATAAATACGATCTATACCCTAATTTTAATTGGATTGATCCTAGATTTAAAGTTAGACAGATTCCTAAAAAATGTGTTTCTTTTAAAGAAAATGAATCTTTCGCTCGGAATCAATACCAAAAACTTTAGGGGAAGGTCAATATCTTTGGATATCCAAATAAACTTATTTGAATGCAGTAATCAATATCATACTGCTCGCAGAATTGCCAGAGTCTCATACTCCATGTTGTAGGGTATACGAGCTTCCGATCAGTCAAATTAAACGTAATTTTTATTTTTCTTTTCTTTTTTTCTGTGTATTCTTGACAATTCTAATGTCAATCCGTCTGATCTACAGAAATACAAATAGATAAATAACTCTGCTACTCATTCTGGGAATTGAAGCTGAGTTTCTTTATTAGATACTTTATAGTTTGTATACAGACATCATTTACATACTAGAAAAATAAAACTGGTCCATCATCAACAGTTAAATAATTGTCACAATAATTTTTAAATATTTGTTAACAAATATAAAGAGCAAAGAGACATATTTGAATAGAGGCCAGCTATCAGAGACATTGACTCGTGACGCCTAATTTCATAACACTTGCGATTGTTGCCTACCATTTTGTATACAAAAATATGTACATTATAAAATTTATATATCAAATAAGCAAAGAGATGATGATGATGACGAAGATAATGATGACGATGATTATTGTTTATTTATTTTAGCAACATAAACAAAATCTTCCAGCAGTCACTGAATATTTATCATTGAAGATGAGTAGAACAACACTTGTTATTCGTTGGAGGACTACATTTAAACTAAAAACAACACAGTGCCACAGCGAGGGTAGTTCATCAAGTGCATGAAGTTTACATGGGACACGGAATATTTACTTGTCACTTATTAATATTTACTAATTTATTTTTAATATTGAATTTGTTATTAGTTTTATTCACTTCCACTGTAGGTCACTGCGATCAAAACCGGGGCCGGTTGATAGTCACTCATCGATTGCCGGCTTCGTTGATAATCCCATTTTCGATGAACCGGTGTTTTCATTGGCTTCGGTTTCTATCATTTCTAAACTAATTGACTATACTTATGTACTGTTAATTAAAATTTTTCATCAATGTAACAATCGATTTCAGTTTTCTTTCTCTACGTTTGAAGTTTTGGTCGTATTTACTTTTTTAGATTATATAGATATTTTTTTTTTATACATTTTGATAAACAAATATGTAAGGAACAACTTTTTTTATCAGGCTTAATTCTGGAGAAAAAAATATTTTGTGATTCAATCGCGAAATTACTTCAATCACACATTTAATAAAAAGATACAAAAAATATATTTCAACGAAGTTCTTACTTAAATGAGTTCAAAACACATTTTTTCTTAAAAAAAAAAAAAAAAAAAAACAATTATTTTTTTTTTTTTTTTGATTTTTGATTGCTTTAATTAAGACAATTTTATTGTTATTTGAAAATGTAACATTGTCAAGTATGTTTTCAATTAAATACATTTTCTATTTTAATAAAATGATTAATTATCCAAATTAACATTAATATTAATATTTTAAATAAAAATGTAAAATTTTTCAATAATGTTTTTAGCTGATTTTTTTAATGGTTTGATTAAAAGTTTGAAATGTGATTTTTTCTGTAAAGGATAACCTAGCAAAAAAAAGTTGGAAGTTGTTCTAAAAGCACAACTTTAAAGACACTTCCAAAAATGTACCCCCAAATATATTCTTTATTTTAACTACTCAGGAAGTTCTTATAATTCTATTTTGTATAACTCGATTTTCCATATTTTTAATGGGTATTTTTAACATTTTTTGTTTTATCAAGTAGGATAAAAACGGGGTAAGAATTAATAAAATTACAAATAATTAAATAAATCATTTTGTCTAATTTTAATAATGTTTGAGGTCAAACGTTTCGGACAAGTATAAGAATGCATTAAATATCATAAAAAAAATTATTTATTTGCCAAAATATCACAATATTTTTTAATTCACATCCAAAACTTTGAATTCAGATCACACCTTAAAATGTGATGCAACCTCAACGCTATGACAAGTCCATGTTAAAATCATCGCTTCTGTGTCAATTTTGCACCATTTCCGGGTTCAAAAAAATATTTTCACATTTTTTCTGGCGACGCTTTTTTGATGGGAAGGAATAAACCTTTTCTCTAATTCGTTTTTAATTCAATAGAAAAATTTTTTTTTTAATTAATTTATTTTACTGAATCTCAAATAACATAAACATTATTGTTCTTTTTAATTAAATTCGATGATTAATTGAGACATTTAATTTCAAATAAGAACGCCACATTGCCATGTATCTTTTACTTTTATTTATTTAAATAAAATATTTAATTAAACACGTAAAATTTTACCATCCCAGCAAAAAAATTTGGAAGTTCTTCCAAAGGCACAACTTAAAAAGCACTTCCAGAAGATGCACTTCCAATGATGTTCTTTATTTTAACTACCCAGGAAGTTCTTTTAATTCAATTTTTTATAACTTGGTTTTTTCATACTTTTAATGGGTAATTTTAACTTTTTTTGTTTCAAATAGGTTAAAAACAGAGTAAAAATTCATAAAATGGTACAAATCATTTAAATTTTGTCGACAAAAATACTAGAGGCAATCTGATAAAATTGTGATTTTTTGAAAATATTTGAGGTCAAACGGTTCTGACAAGCGTTAAAATCCATTAAAAATGATAAAAAATTATAAAAATTATTTATTTGCCAAAATATCACAGAATTTTTTAATTTACATCCAAAACATTGAATTCGGATCACACCTAAAGAAGTGATGCAAATTCAGTGCAACGGCTGTTGAAATGGAGGACTTCCTTCCTATGACAAGCCCATGTTAAATTCATCGCTTCTGCGTCAATTTTGCACCACTTCCGGATCCAAAAAGAACATTTTCATTACTTTTTTGGCGACGCTTTTTTTGCTGGGATCATTTTCATAACGGAATTTCTTTATTAATTTGGTCAAAAGGTTGGTTATTGTGATATTTTGTACATTCAAAACGAAAACTATATGTTTAATTAACATCTGTAAAAAAAACATTGTGTTTGATTTTCTCTATAAAGAAGAACCCAGCAAAAAAAGCATCGCCAAAAAAGTAATAAAAATGTTCTTTTCGGATCCGGAAGTGGTGCAAAATTGACGCAGAAGCGATGAATTTAACATGGGCTTGTCATAGGACGGAAGTCCTCCATTTCAACAGCCGTTGCACTGAATTTGCATCACTTCTTTAGGTGTGATCCGAATGCAATGTTTTGGATGTAAATTAAAAAATTCTGTGATATTTTGTCAAATAAATAATTTTTATAATTTTTTATAATTTTTAATGAATTCTAACGCTTGTCGGAAACGTTTGATCTAAAAAATTTTCAAAAATTCACAATTTTTTCAGATTGGATTTAGCATTTTTTTTTCGACAAAATTTAAATGATTTGTACCATTTTATTAATTCTTAATCTGTTTTTAACCTATTTGAAACAAAAAAAGTTAAAATTACCCATTAAAAGTATGAAAAACCCAAGTTATAAAAAATTGAATTAAAAGAACTTCCTGGGTAGTTAAACTAAAGAACATCATTGGGAGTGCATCTTATGGAAGTGCGTTTAAAGTTGTGCCTTTGGAAGAACTTCCAAATTTTTTTGCTCGGAAGGAAAACCTGCACTAAAAAAGGTGCAGATTAGTTGATTTTAGCTAATTTGTGTCCAATGTGAGCAAATGTTCCTTATTTGAATAATTTTTTGCTAACTTTAATGAGGTGAAGTAAAAATAAAACAAAAACGTTCTATACAAATATAGTGCACAATTTTACTAAAAAATCAAATACGAGTTCATATTTTTCTTAAAATGGGAGAATTTCAATTAAGTAAATTTTACTAAAATTGTTCCTGTCGTGAACTTCCTACAGCTCTAAAGACATTTTAACAATTCTTAAATCCTTCAATATATGAAATCTTCTTAAACAACAGAAAAAATTACACTGAAAATGTACATTTAATGGGAGATGACTTTTCTTATGTATTTTGATCTGCTGAATTCGAAAAAAAAAAATTTTAAAAAATTATAGAACAGTTTTTGAGATATCCCGTTATTTGTAGTTTTTCGCTCTTTTTTCACTAAACAAATTATATCGCGAGTAAGAAATGTTATATCGTTGTTGATCCTGAAATGAAAGGTATTGAGATAACGAATAATCGTGTATTATTGGATCTATGTTTACTAAACATCTTAAAAACACACTGCTTGTGATTTTCTCTAGAAAGGAGAAGGGAAAATCCCTTCTAGTTTAAACTATTTCCAAAAGTATTGCTTAAATTATTTTAAGGTAAACAAATATTTTCACACATCAGATTTGTAATAGCTTTCGGTTTCATGTACTTTTTGTTTATATATATTTTTTTTTTTAATTTAATATCTTTTTATTTCAGTTTTAAAACAAAACAATACACCGCTCTAACTTGGTCAAGCACATTAATGTTGGTTACATTGAATTTGAAGACAATTTTCGTTACGCTTTCACCAGATCCATCATATAAACCACAATTAACGAAGAAATAATTTATAGTCATAGGGAACAAAATTTAAAAATTTTTTTTAGAGCAATAGAGCTTATTTGTTGTTATTATTTCGAATTGGATTTTTGCTCTCGCCACTGTTGCATGGCCTTTGTATTGGCCATGATAAGATAAGATAAATTTTTAAACGAAATTGTTGTAAGAAAGTAAACAGACAATTTTCATTTCCTTTTTTCGATTTGTGTTTTTTACTTTCATTATCACTATACAATTAAAAAAAAAAACAAAAACATTTGATAAATAACCCATCTAGGGAGATAGGAATCTTTGTTTTGTTATATTTGGAAAAAATATCAATTTTTTATACTATATCACATACTTTTTCCTACAATGGATGTTAAGATTAACAAATTTTTGTGGTTCCTTTGCAAGACAAAATGCCGTTCAATATTACGGATTAATTGAATCTCACAATTCCATTTATCATCACACTTTGCAAACGATTTGATTGATTTTTCTTTTGCTTTAATTACATTTGACAACAAATTTCACGCGCGCATTTAAATGCAGACAAGAACTCCGAAAACACGACACGTTCCGTTGCTAAAGTCAATTAGCCGTTGCTCAGACAGACAGACAGACGACGAACAGGCAACGTACAAACACAAACGCTCACGCTAGACGGCCGACAAAGACTAACGGAATGAATGATAGTAGCGAGCGTAACGTTCACCAGCAATACCACCGAACTAATAGCCAAAATTCAAAAGTTTACAAATGTTTTATCTGCAGCTGCAACAGCGATGCCGACGCTGTTCAGTTATTCAGTTAGCCCCCACAATAATTTTGTATCTAACAGCAGCAGCTTTAATTCAATGTAACACACACACACACACTCTGTGCTCAAAATGTATCTAACGGATGGATGAGTTCTTCGGTTATATCCAAAAACGACGACAACAAATCGAACACGCAGCGTGAAAGAGAGAGAGAGAGGGTAGTGGTAAAACAAACATGAATGAAATTCGTTACTTCTATGCGGTATAAGAGATTTACCGTTGTTTTCTACTGCAATTTCTACTCTCTCGAGCCACTCACTATCCACAATGCAACATGTTGTGTTTTGTTCGTTTCATACAATTTCTCCCACTCATCCCTCATGTATTTGGTGAATGATTGTCGGATCGGGTCTTTTGTTAATGGGCTCTTAAAGCCGTTTGACAGCATTCGATTTCATTGAAATTTTAGACGCAACTTTTCATTGCCTCTGACTTTGTTTACCTTTCGTTTTGTTATGGTAATTGAGTCACTCACTGTAATTGTTAGCCTATCATACTGAACACGTGCTACAACTAAGTTGTGTGTGACGACAGCAGAACTACAGACGTATACGAGCTCTAAACTTTAAGCAAATGTTTGCTGTTACTGCGTTGCAGCTTTGAAGAGACTGAGGAAATGCAGTTGCTGTTCCATAGAATCGTCGACATTAGGATTCGCTAATAAAGGCAAGACAATCTCCTACCCAAATAGTTAAGGTGGTTTGGAATGGTTCGTTACTGTTGATGATATATAAAGAATGACCAGTGAATGATACAACAGTGATGCCATGCGTAGGCAAAAAAGGACAGATTTTTTCTTTTTTCTACAAATGTAGGGAATTTGTCCCTACAAAGTTTACAGCATTTTGCAACAAGAAGAGTTCTTTTGCCTAATATTTCAGATATTTGAAGATCCAAAATATATGGTAGTCAAAGTTTCAACTAATTGAATACGTAATTCATCGTCAATGATGTTATTGTAATGATTTTGTTTAGAAAAGCTCAGCGGAATCGCTGAAAGATGCCTTTGCATTTAAATTTAATTACATGAATGCGTAAATAACAGGTTGGCTGATAAGGTCTGACACATAGATGGCGTCGCTAGTATTAAATGCATATTATTTTTATATAGTACCAACCTTCAAATGATTCGTGTCAAAATTTGACATCTGTAAGTCAATTAGTTTGTGAGATAGAGCGTCTTTTGTGAAGCAACTTTTGTTATTGTGAAAAAAAATGGAAAAAAAGGAATTTCGTGTTTTGATAAAATACTGTTTTCTGAAGGGAAAAAATACGGTGGAAGCAAAAGCTTGGCTTAATAATGAGTTTCCGGACTCTGCCCCAGGGAAATAAACAATAATTGATTGGTATGCAAAATTCAAGCGTGGTGAAATGAGCACGGAGGACGGTGAACGCAGTGGACGCCCGAAAGAGGTGGTTACCGACGAAAACATCAAAAAAAATCCACAAAATTATTTTGAATGACCGTAAAATGAAGTTGATCGAGATAGCAAAGGCCTTAAAGATATCAAAGGAACGTGTTGGTCATATCATTCATCAATATTTGGATATGCGGAAGCTCTGTGCAAAATGGGTGCCGCGCGAGCTCACATTTGACCAAAAACAACAACGTGTTGATGATTCTGAGCGGTGTTTGCAGCTCTTAACTCGTAATAAACCCGAGTTTTTCCGTCGATATGTGACAATGGATGAAACATGGCTCCATCACTACACTCCTGAGTGCAATCGACAGTCGGCTGAGTGGACAGCGACCGGTGAACCGTCTCCGAAGCGTGGAAAGACTCAAAAGTCCACTGGCAAAGTAATGGCCTCTGTTTTTTGGGATGCGCATGGAATAATTTTTATCGATTATCTTGAGAAGGGAAAACCCATCAACAGTGACTATTATATGGCGTTATTGGAGCGTTTGAAGGTCGAAATCGCGGCAAAACGGCCCATATGAAGAAGAAAAAAGTGTTGTTCCACCAAGACAACGCACCGTGCCACAAGTCATTGAGAACGATGGCAAAAATTCATGAATTGGGCTTCGAATTGCTTCCCCACCCACCGTATTCTCCAGATCTGGCCCCAGCGACTTTTTCTTGTTCTCAGACCTCAAAGGATGCTCGCAGGGAAAAAATTTGGCTGCAATGAAGAGGTGATCGCCGAAACTGAGACCTATTTTGAGACAAAACCGAAGGAGTACTACCAAAATGGTATCCAAAAATTGGTCGTTATAATCGTTGTATCGCTCTTGAAGGGAACTATGTTGAATAATAACAAGTATATAAGGCCGCAAGTTCGGCCAGGCCGAATCTTATGTACCCACCACCATGGATTGCGTAGAAACTTCTACGAAAGACTATCATCCACAATCGAATTACTTGGGTTGTGGCATCTTAAAACTTCTTAACATCGTTTTCTAAATTGTGATTTAGTCCATACATGGTATATATTAGACAAAAAAGTTATGTATAGTTAAGTCTACAAATAATTACGAATCGATATGGACCTTTTGTACGTAGAGAGCCAGAATTGAAATATGGGGGTCGCTTATATGGGGGCTATATACAATTATGAACTTGATATGGACCAATTTTTGTGTGATTGGGGATCGATTTATCTGAGGGCCATATATAACTATAGACCGATATGGACCTAGTTAGGCATGGTTGTTAACGACTATATACTAGCACAATGTACCAAATTTCAACTCACTGGTTTAAGGCACCGGAGGTCAAATCTGGGGATCGGTTTATATGGGAGCTATATATAATTATGGACTGATAGGAACCAATTCCTGCATGGTTGTTGGATACCATATACCAACATCACGTACCAAATTCCCACCGAATGGGAAGAATTTTGCCCTTCCAAGGGGCTCTGGAGGTCAAATCTGGGGATCGGTTTATATGGGGCCTATATATAATTATGGACCGATATCGACCAATTTTTGCATGGGAGTTTGAGGCCATATATTAACACCACGTACCAAATTTCAACTGAATCAGATGAATTTTGGTCTTCCAAGAGGTTCCGGAGGTCAAATCTTGTGATCGGTTTATATGGGGGCTATATAATTATGAACCGATGTGGACCAATTTTTGCATGGTTGTTAGAGACCATATACTAACATTACGTACCAAATTTCAGCCGGATCGGATGAAATTTGCTTCTCTTAGAGGCCTCGCAAGCCAAATCGGAGGATCGGTTTATATGGGGGCTATATATAATTATGGACCGATGTGGACCAAGTTTTGCATGGTCATTAGAGACCATATACTAACACCATGTACCAAAATTCAGCCGGATCGGATGAAATTTGCTTCTCTTAGAGGCCTCGCAAGCCAAATTTTGGGGTCCGTTTATATGGGGGCTATACGTAAAAGTGGACCGATATGGACCATTTGCAATACCATCCGACCTACATCAATAACAACTACTTGTGCCAAGTTTCAAGTCGATAGCTTGTTTCGTTCGGAAGTTAGCGTGATTTCAACAGACGGACGGACATGCTCAGATCGACTCAGAATTTCACCACGACCCAGAATATATATACTTTATGGGGTCTTAGAGCAATATTTCGATGTGTTACAAACGGAATGACAAAGTTAATATACCCCCCATCCTATGGTGGTGGGTATAAAAACGAATTTTGACAAAAAAAAATGTGTTTTTCTTTTTTAGACCGGGGACTTACCAGCCAACCTGTTAGATTTCATTTGCAGGAATGAACGCTTACATTAAGGTTCATAAACAGGTGATTCCCAATATTTTCTAATACAAATATCACTTGCAGTGCATTCGCGGATTCGTTTATATAAATGTAGGATTTTTATTCCAGAATATATCTTAAAAAAAACTGTTTTACGCTATGGTTAGGTATAGTGACAGCTCGATATTTCAGGCTCACTTAGATTATTCAGTCCATTCAGTGATAACACAGTAATGAACTTCTCTCATCAGGGAGTACTTTTGCTGGAGGAGCGCAAAAATTAAAATTTTCCCTAACTTCAACTCAAAAATTTAAAATGAGAAAAAATTGGCCTGCTTAATAATATTATACGTAAATATTTTTTAGATATAATGCGTGAATAATTTAGAGAGAAACTATCCAAAAATTGGTACTTAGATGACCAAAGGCAAGATCAATTTTGGAAGTTGAACCCGCGACCGAGGCACAGTGGTTTTCCCTAAAGATTGGTACTAAGTTCGAGTTTAACAGATAAAATCAAAAATTAATCATGATATTATGACTTGCAAGAGGAATGATCCACAGCACCAAAAAGTTTATTTTCTTTAAAATAATTTAATAAGGAAAATTAACCATTAAAAAATACAATTTTCACCAAATATATTCAAAAGAGTGAATTTAGGACACTAAAGCCAATTTAACTATATTTTAATTATTGAAATTATTATGTTTTGAGAAAGTTTTCATCACTTAAATAATTTTTTGTGTACGTTTAATTAAAAATAGGAACTTTTATACACAATTGAAGCAAAGATTTTCTAAATTTGCATTTCCCCAAAATAGTTTTGAAATTTTGTAAATTTTACCACAAATAAGCCCATCTTGACATTCTTACAGTTTTGAACTACAAATTTTTCCTTCAAACTACGAAATTTTCTTTAACAAGGGAAAATAATTAAATATGTCTAATAAGTGTTCATGAATTAGTCGAAAAATATTTACTTTATTTTGTTTCTAATACAGTTTAGATGAAATATTCTAAAATTATCCCACATTTTCTAAAATGATCTTGTCTGGTATGTTCAAAGTTTTTTAAGTGTACTGCGAAATGAATACTTCAAATCATGTACCACTGTCTTTGAACTTACTTCTGCTATTGGTGAAATTTGAAATGACCTGAAGCTTCTCACCCCCAGGATCCTCCACTACGCCAATGGGTGGAGTGTATAAAAAGAGGTCGGATTTAAGGACCGACAACCACAGAAATTTATAGTCGCCTACCACATTGATTCTTCGTAATTTGTTTGCCAAAATTGGCCAATACGAATAAATAATTTTAAAAATATGAACAAAATTATTTTTACTTAGTCTAGCGTTGGAGCACAGTGTCTCTTACTTTGTGGTGGAACGGTTAGTATGCCCGCCTTGTTCAATGTTCAATCCGAATTTCGGCCGAACATCAAGAAGTTTTTCATCAGCGGTTAATTTTCTTTCATTAATGCTGATGAAATTGGTACGTGTTTTCAAAACGATCTAAGTGGTGGAACTGCAACGCTAAACGCCGTTCGGACTTGGTTATAAGAAGAATGTCCCTTATCTCTGAACTAAACATATAATGAGACAGCTCTCATTGGTAACAGAGTTCTTTTCTGACTTTAAGAATTTTATAAGACATAGTAAAATTTTAATATATTTAATATAGTAGTGCCGGGTAAACGATTATTGTTTGTCTAAAATGTCGTATATTTCGTATCAACGAAATCAGATGGTACACTCGTTGCTTTCGAAATTTTATAACATTTTTTTTTTTCAATAGCAAACATTCGTCAGATCTGGACGGAGTACACATCTTTTACTGAGGGTTGCATGAATAAAGAAATTGTCGTGATTTTCATATGTATAATTGGTCATATATGCCCCGAAAACTCGGTGTGCTTTATAATGCCCTACAAATGTCAACTCGCGTTGAAACGTCTATACCTATATGTCGTAAGCATCAACTCAGTCATGCCAAGTGGGCTAAAGTGGAAGTTGTCGAACATCAACATGACCAACCGTAATATTTTCACTTTTGTCGTGTGTAGTATTGAAGTATCCTTTACCCACTTGGCGCCATCAATCTCTTTGTGCAAAAAACTAAACTAAAGCTCTCAATCTAGCTCTCTCTCTTTCTCTCTGATTGACGCACTTACAGACTTCGTAAATATCTCTCCTAATGCCAAAGCCACATACACTCACTCACAGAATGAAGAATAACAAGACTCTTAATAATAAAACAACAACATTGTATTCCACACATCGAACAATAACAAACAAGGACAGAGTACGCATCAAAAACAATAAACTTGAGGAAGATAGGAAATTGGCTACTGAGGAGATCAAACCATTTACCGTGTTAGTTTCATACTCGAACCAAACGCGTATACGACAAGTATTGTCATAGCATTAAAATGCAAATAAAAAGAAATTAAGTGCACGAAATAAATTTCCTTAAACGGGAAAATATAGTTTTTTTGTTGTTGCCTAAAATTTAACATTATTTCATTAGGAAAATTAAGTTTTTCATTTAAAAAATAAAAACGAAAAACAAATAAAAAAAATTACGAACATGTATGGAACTAACATGGTAAATGCAACATTTGGTATGACGCAAGCCAATTTCCTATCTTCCTCAAGTTTATTATCTTTGGTACGCATCTTTTACTAAGGGTTGCAAAATACACCATTCACGAACACTTAAACGAATCATAGTGTTGCCATATAAAATAAAATGTTTCATAGGTTTGAATAAACAATAAAGGGAAGTACCTAATATAACTTGAAGGTATCATTTTTATATAAATTATAAAAAAATTAATTTTTTTAATAATATATTTTGTTTTATAAGAAAACTAGCGTAACCCGACACGCTTCGCTGCGCCTTCCGAGGCATATTTTCGTTAACTTAGTAAACCATATCCTTCGATCTGAAAACAAATTCGAAAAAGAAGTCTGGCACAAAAACTGAAGTACTGATTAATCACTCCATGGTTTCTACACACGTGCCCCGTACGGCGACCGGACATATCCCCCAACGGACATTTCGCCCAAAATGATTTTTGGGCGTTATGACCTCCATTGGGGCGGTCACATCGCCCAATTTTAGTTTGGGCTTTATGTCCTCCCTCATCGCGGTCATAAGCCCCATAAAAAAATGTGGGTGTTATGACCGTTTGAATATAACTGAATATAACAATAGTTTAAAATAATAAAATATATTTTTTTAAAATCATTCAAAAGCTATATATGATTACTTCATCTATCCATAATTTTTTTTTTAAATATTTAATAGATAGATATGCCTCTTATTGAAAAATATCGAATCCTGCTTTTATTGTGTATGCTGGAAGAAGATGTAAAACTAGCATATCTTCATCGTTTGTTTTAATTGTTTTTGACTGGAACATAATTTTTGACTATTTTTCTTCTCAGCGTACAATTGAAATGGAAAAGCGGCACTACAAAGACCTATTTCGCTCGTGAAATAGGTCGGTTTAAGCTCCAAGACATTTGAATTTATATATTGAAACATGAAAATTCGGAAATTGAAAATTTTTTTCTTTTGAACAAACCGGACAAATGCTGAATTGAAAATTATGTATTTTAAACTGAAAATTGGAACAAGATGAGATGATCGATTTGCTGCTGATGGGTACGTGAAAAAAATCGCGAGCGCGATTTATTTCAAGTACCCATCAGCAGCACATCGATCATCTCATCTCTTTCCAATTTTAATGTTTAGAACAAGATAATAAAACGAAAGTTGAAAGAATGTGAGGATGAACTGAATGTGATGAATTTAAAAAAGGATTCGCGCGCGCGATTTTGAGGCAGATGAGATGATCGACGTGCTGCTGATGGGTACTTGAAATAAATCGCGCGCGCGATTTTTTTCAAGTACCCATCAGCAGCACGTCGATCATTTCATCTCTTTTCAATTTTAATGTTTAGAACAAGATAATAAACTGAAAGTTGCTAGTATTTGAGGACGACGAGAATTCGCGCACGCGAATCCTTTGTTAAATTCATCACATTCAGTTTGTCCTCAAGTTCTTTCATCTTTTGTTTTATTAACTTGATTTAAAAAATTAACACAGTTTGTAACCTTCGTAAATATTAGCAATTTCTTGTACCCATAAGATAAAATGGAACGACCGAAAAAGGGATATCAATAAAACAATAGCATAAATCGCGCGCGCGATTTTTTTCAAGTACCCATCAGCAGCACGTCGATCATTTCATCTCTTTTCAATTTTAATGTTTAGAACAAGATAATAAACTGAAAGTTGCTAGTATTTGAGGACGACGAGAATTCGCGCACGCGAATCCTTTGTTAAATTCATCACATTCAGTTTGTCCTCAAGTTCTTTCATCTTTTGTTTTATTAACTTGATTTAAAAAATTAACACAGTTTGTAACCTTCGTAAATAGTAGCAATTTCTTGTACCCATAAGATAAAATGGAACGACCGAAAAAGGGATATCAATAAAACAATAGCATCTCCATCATCCATATTATTCATTATTTCAGTTACTGGGGTGGAACACAAAGAGACTGTATGCCAAATCGGCTTCCATAATAGTGGTTTGCTAAAATATCTTTTCCGGCACACTTTCGCACATTTAGTATTCACTCATATGTTCTGATTTGGCAAATAGTGCTATGAGTTCTTGGGGGCTTTGTGGAGCGTTATGCAATATTTTCTGCTTAATTTTCTTATAAAGGGTGATTTGTTAAGAGCTTGATAACTTTTTTTTTTTAAAAAAACGCATAAAATTTGCAAAATCTCATCGGTTCTTTATTTGAAACGTTAGATTGGTCCATGACATTTACTTTTTGAAGATAATTTCATTTAAATGTTGACCGCGGCTGCGTCTTAGGTGGTCCATTCGGAAAGTCCAATTTTGGGCAACTTTTTCGAGCATTTCGGCCGGAATAGCCCGAATTTCTTCGGAAATGTTGTCTTCCAAAGCTGGAATAGTTGCTGGCTTATTTCTGTAGACTTTAGACTTGACGTAGCCCCACAAAAAATAGTCTAAAGGCGTCAAATCGCATGATCTTGGTGGCCAACTTACCGGTCCATTTCTTGAGATGAATTGTTCTCCGAAGTTTTCCCTCAAAATGGCCATAGAATCGCGAGCTGTGTGGCATGTAGCGCCATCTTGTTGAAACCACATGTCAACCAAGTTCAGTTCTTCCATTTTTGGCAACAAAAAGTTTGTTAGCATCGAACGATAGCGATCGCCATTCACCGTAACGTTGCGTCCAACAGCATCTTTGAAAAAATACGGTCCAATGATTCCACCAGCGTACAAACCACACCAAACAGTGCATTTTTCGGGATGCATGGGCAGTTCTTGAACGGCTTCTGGTTGCTCTTCACTCCAAATGCGGCAATTTTGCTTATTTACGTAGCCATTCAACCAGAAATGAGCCTCATCGCTGAACAAAATTTGTCGATAAAAAAGCGGATTTTCTGCCAACTTTTCTAGGGCCCATTCACTGAAAATTCGACGTTGTGGCTCGTTAGTAAGTCTATTCATGATGAAATGTCAAAGCATACTGAGCATCTTTCTCTTTGACACCATGTCTGAAATCCCACGTGATCTGTCAAATACTAATGCATGAAAATCCTAACCTCAAAAGAATCACCCTTTAGACCAAACTACTTCATTTAGGACAGTTTTTGATTTGTATTCCGACATTATTTTCCCCAAAAAATTTTGGGCGTTTTGACCGCCTATTTTTTGGGACATATGACCGCGATGAGGGAGGACATAAAGCCCAAACTAAAATTGGGCGATGTGACCGCCCCATTGGAGGTCATAACCCCCGAAAATAATTTTGGGCGAAATGTCCGGTCGCCGCCCCGTACATTTTAAAAAATCGGACCACTTGCTTTTTCGTTTATATACGGAAAGAAGGCGGTTATGCAGATTTAAAACGGACCGGCTTAACAAACCTCACGTATGGGGTGTTCCCTTTCAACCAATTTTTTGTTTTTTTAATTGTTCTGTATTCAAATCATTGGACAATCTTCTACATTTCCTGTGAATTTCAAGCGTAGTTTGTCAACTTCAATCAACTTTTTAATTGGAAATATTTTGGAGATATTTTTTTTCTGTTGTAAGCAAGAAATAGTTGAAATAAGGAAATTCTTTTTTTTTAGTTAAAATACCCCAATAAACTAACTTATTGTTTACTTTAGTAACATAAACCAAATAATAAAAGTTATCATGTACAAATTAAGAATATTATATTATTTAAAATTTTGCAAAAAACAAAATGTGCCCATCTAGAACTCATATAACACCAAAGATATATTCACAAATTCTAACTAAAATTTTTCTTCAAAATACAAAATTTACATACAAAATTGATTATGCCTTAAAAATAAAAGGGTGGCTGATATGTAAAGCAACGTAGTAAACCGCTATATTTTTTTAAATTCTATTTTCAAAAGCAAAAATATCGTAAATCACATAAAATTCTAGAATATTTTTATATTTGTTGGAATTGGGTACTTTGGACCCGAATTACGGTCTTGATTGACACGTACAGAGTGCGATAGCGTTGAGTCCTGTTGGCATATCCATGGTCTTCGGACAGTTCTGTTCTGTCTGTCTGTCAAGTCTTCAAGACTCTCTAAGACATTTTCCCGATAATATTCGGCATTTATTTTAACCCCACAGTCGTTGAATACGAGCAGAGAGAGGCTATATATAATTGTGAACCGATGTGGACCATTTTTTCATGGATGTTAGAGACCATATACTAACATCACGTTCCACATTTCAACCGGATCGGATGAATTTTGCTCCTCCAAGAGGCTCCGGAGGTCAAATTTGGGGATCGGTTTATATGGGGGCTATATATAATTATGGACCGATGTGGACCAATTTTTGCATGGTTGTTAGAGATCATATACCAACATCATGTACCAAATTTCAGCCGGATCAAATGAAATTGGTTTCTCTTTGAGGCTTCGCAAGCCAAATCTGGGGATCGGTTTATATGGGGGCTATATATAATTATGGACCGATGTGGACCATTTTTTGCTTGGTTGTTAGAGACTATATACCAACATCATGTACCAAATTTCAGCCGGATCAAATGAAATTGGTTTCTCTTTGAGGCTCCGCAAGCCAAATCTGGGGATCGGTTTATATGGGGGCTATATATAATTATGGACCGATGTGGACCATTTTTTGCATGGTTGTTAGAGACCATATACCCAATTTCAGCCAGATCGGATGAAATTTGCTCCTCCAAGAGGCTCCGGAGGTCAAATCTGTGGATCGGTTTATATGGGGGCTATATATAATTATGGACCGATGGTTGTTAGAGACCATATACCAAAACCATGTACCAAATTTCTGACGGATCGGATGAAATTCGCTTCTCTTTGAGGCTCCGCAAGCCAAATCTGGGGATCGGTTTATATGGGGGCATTATATAATTATGGACCGATGTGGACCATTTTTTGCATGGTTGTTAGAGACCATACACCAACACCATGTACCAAATTTCAGCAAGATCGGATGAAATTTGCTTCACTTTGAGGCTCCGCAAGCCAAATCTGGAGATCGGTTTATATGGGGGCTATATATAATTATGGACCGATGTAGACCACTTTTTGCATGGTTGTTAGAGACCATATACCAACACCATGTACCAAATTTGAGCCGATCGGATGAAATATGCTTTTCTTAGAGTCCCCGCAAGCCAAATTTGAGGGTCCCTTTATATGGGGGCTATACGTAAAAGTGGACCGATATGGCCCATTTGCAATACCATCCGACCTACATCAATAACAACTACTTGTGCCAAGTTTCAAGTCGATAGCTTGCTTCGTGCGGAAGTTAGGTTAGGTTAGGTGGTAGCCCGATGTATCAGGCTCACTTAGACTATTCAGTCCATTGTGATACCACATTGGTGAACTTCACTCTTATCACTGAGTGCTGCTGAAATGGTGGACATCCGTCCTATAACAAGCCCATGTTAAATTCCGGATCCGAAAAGAACATTTGCACTACTTTTTAGGCGACGCGTTTTTTGCTGGGGTATTAATTATCTCAATTAATATTTCAATTAAAAATATAATTGAAAAATTTGTTCGGAAATATATACTATTAATGATTCATTCATTTTTGCCTAAAATCCAAAGAAAAATCCAAATATAGTTACAATCAATTTATAATTATAAATTTTTATAAAATTACAAGAAAATTATTTCATCTAAAATAATTTATTGTCGCATTTAAAAAGTAATTGATGTTTGCCACCCAAATCAATTAAATTTGTAATTGAACCAATTAAAAAATTAATTGAATGTACCGAAGATTCGTGATTGAATCAGAAAAAAAATTTCTGTATGTACATTTTAACTTTACAAACAATCGTGGAATTTAAGGAAGATTTCAATAATAATGAAAAAATGTTCATTATCATAGAAATCGTCCCTGTTTTAAGGACAAATTACTTCAGTTAAAAGTTTCTTTTATATAAATACTCCCATTTTGGATATTATGTAACTTTACTATTTTAATATCAAGGCCGCATAATATTTCATATTACACCATCGTTTTTTTCAGTGTGCCATACGCTCGAAATAACAATTTTAAATTGCTTTACTTTAAATGCAAAATGTCTTCAGCAAACATTTTAAAAATATTAATAATGCACCATTTTGAAAACAAATAATATGTAATCACTTGTGGCAACACTACCACTAACTGTCAAACTTTACTCCATTTGACATTTGTACCAGACAACAACAATTAACATATGAATGGCATCCATTACACCTATGTTTGGGTACGCCTCATCCTTTTATGGCCAGCTTTCGCAAACAAAAAAAATCGAAAAAGCCGGATGATTGACTTACTGCCAAATTTGGGTGTAAACAAAAAGAGGAAAATGTCTATGGCAAATACCAACAAAAGTCACGCTGCCAGACAAACAGACGACTGACAGGCATATCAGCAATGTCAAAAACTACATATGTTATGTTACATATTTGCCATATTAACTTTTAAGAATTGTTGTGTAAACTTGTTTTATTGATTTTCTCAAAAATTTCTTTTGGGTTTTATAAAAATTTACCATTTTACACTGGCACTTGGAAGGCGATTATCAATCATAAGTGATGTAGGCACCTTGACATATTTTGTTTTCTTTTTATGACTTAATACAAGTGGGAATATTTATTTGCTTGAAATTAAATTTATTTGGGCTGAAAACCATATGATTTGTATTATTTTTTTTTAGTTTCGTTTTGAACACTTTTTCTTATTGCAAATTACACTTTACATTTGTTTGTGTTGTTGATTATTGCTTTTAGTTTATTGCGAAAAAATTTTACCACGAACATAGAACACTTTTGTTTAATACACATAACCGTAAGGAGTTGCAAATAAATTCACTACCGAATAGATAAAATTGAAAAGAATTTAGAATTTAACTGTGTCCTCTGACATTTTCGTGTGTGTAGCTAAAGCACCTTCGAAATTTAGACTGTAATTTCATTTCCTTATCTACTCTACTCCTGCCCCAGACTGTCTGTCTGTCCGTGTCTATGTTTGGTTTTGACACCCCTTTTACTGTCATTCCACCCTTATTGTTTGACACTTGTGAAATGTCAGTTGTCTCACAATGGGGTGAAATGTATAAGAGATAATATTTTACTCGCTCTCTCTCTCGCTATCGTTCTCTCTACTAAGTGAGACCCTCTCTGGTATAAATACACTGTGCAAATAATGGATGATATAGAAAGTACACTTGTTGAACATTTATAAAAGTTCCACTTAAACTTCTCGAATTTTTATACCCTCCATCATAGGATGGGGGTATATTAACTTTGTCATTCCGTTTGTAACACATCGAAATATTCCTCTAAGACCCCATAAAGTATATATATTCTGGGTCGTGGTGAAATTCTGAGTCGATCTAAGCATGTCCGTCCGTCCGTCCGTCCGTCCGTCCGTCTGTTGAAATCACGCTAACTTCCGAACGAAACAAGCTATCGACTTGAAACTTGGCACAAGTTGTTGTTATCGATGTAGGTCGGATGGTATTGAAAATGGGCCATATCGGTCCACTTTTACGTATAGCCCCCATATAAAGGGACCCTCAGATTTGGATTGTGGAGCCTCTAACAGAAGCATATTTCATCCGATCCGGCTGAAATTTGGTACATGGTGTTGGTATATAGTCTCTAACAACCGTGCAAAAATTGGTCCATATCGGTCCATAATTATATATAGCCCCCACGTAAACCGATCCCCAGATTTGGCTTGCGGAGCCTCAAAGAGAAGAAAATTTCATCCGATCCGGCTGAAATTTGGTACTTGATGTTGGTATATGGTCTCTAACAACCATGCAAAAATTGGTCCATATCGGTCCATAATTATATATAGCCCCCATGTAAACCGATCCCCAGATTTGGCTTGTGGAGCCTCTAAGAGAAGAAAATTTCATCCGATCCGGCTGAAATTTGGTACATGGTGTTGGTATATGGTCTCTAACAATCATGCAAAAATTGGTCCACATCGGTCCATAATTATATATAGCCCCCATAAAACCGATCTCCAGATTTGGCTTGCGAAGCCTCAAAGAGAACAAATTTCATCCGATCCGGCTGAAATTTGTTACATGGTATTGGTATATGGTCTCTAACAACCGTGCAAAAATTGGTCCACATCGGTCCATAATTATATATAGCGCCCATATAAACCGATCCCCAGATTTGGGTTGCGGAGCCTCAAAGAGAAGCAAATTTCATCCGATCCGCCTGAAATTTGGTACATGATATTGGTATATGGTCTCTAACAACCATGCAAAAATTGGTCCACATCGGTTCATAATTATATATAGCCCCCATATAAACCGATCCCCAGATTTGGCTTGCGAAGTCTCCAAGAGAAGCAAATTTCATCCAATCCGGTTGTAATTTGGAACATGGTGTTAGTATATGATCTTTAGCAACCGTGCCAGAATTGGTCCATATTGGTCCATAATTATATATAGCCCCCATATAAAACGTTCTCCAGATTTGACCTCCGGAGCCTCTTGGAGGAGCAAAATTCATCCGATCCGGTTCAAATTAGGAACGTGGTGTTAGTATATGGTCGCTAACAACCATACCAAAATTGGTCCAATCACACAAAAATTGGTCCATATCGGTTCATAATCATGGTTGCCACTAGAGCCAAAAATAATCTACCAAAATTTTATTTCTATAGAAAATTTTGTCAAAATTTTATTTCTAGAGAAAATGTTGTTAAAATTTTATTCGGTTCATAATAAAATTTTCGTCATTGTCAAAATTTTATTCTATAGAAAATTTTGTTCAAATTTTATTCGGTTCATAATCATGGTTGCCACTCGAGCCAAAAATAATCTACCAAGATTTTATTTCTATAGAAAATTTTGTCAAAAGTTTATTTCTATAGAAAATTTTGTTAAAATTTTATTTTTGTAGAAATTTTTGCCAAAATTTTGTGTCTACTTTGTCAAACTGAATTATATACGTATTGGATCGATCTTTTTTGATTTAATATATACCACGTATGGACTTACATACAATTTAGAAGATGGTGTTAAGAGGTTTTAAGATACCTTGCCATCGGCAAGCGTTATCGCAACTTAAGTAATCCGATTCTGGATGGCAGTGTTTAGAAGAAGTTTCTACGCAACCCATGATGGAGGGTACATAAGCTTCGGCCTGGCCTGGGAATAATTAAACCTTAAGCCATTTTTATGCAATTTAAGTATTTATGGTTTATTGAGCTATACATATGTATTAGAGACAGGGTTGTGAAGTCGGAGTCTTGGAATCGGAGTCTGAAGATTTTGCTGGAGTCGGAGTGGGAGCCGGAGTCGTAGAAATTTTGCTCGACTCCGACGAAACAAAATTTGAAAAACACTTCATATCGTTGTAACTAAAGAAATATTTCCACAAATTAGATTCCATTAGGGGTTTTAATTAAACAACGTAAAACGAAGTACTGGATTTCAGGCCATTCAAAGTGTATTTATATGGGTAAAATTTCACTTGATATAAATAGTAGGCTTAACCTTTTTCTACTTAAATAATGCAAACTGATATTATAAAAGTTGTATGGACCAATTAATCCATACATCTTTTATAATATCAGTTTGCATTATTTAAGTAGAAAAAGGTTAAGCCTTAAGCTCTTTAAAATTATATAGCTAAAATTATATAAATGAATATTGTCACTATTATTAAACAATAAAGAAATTGAATTGAATTGAATAAATAGTAGGTTTTACTAGAATATGGGCTGAATTGATTAATTGCATTGTTCTTCTTTAACAAATTATTCTCATTTTTAACACATATTAAACTACAGATTTATGACCCTATATATACTCTTGATAAAGGTACAATTTTAAGGCAATATAGCAGTAGAACCTAACGTTCTTTTTTGGCAGGCATGTCGAGTTCGAAGATGGGCCATACCGGACAATTTTGTGATACAGCACTTACATATAAACCCATCTACCGATTTGGTTTACGAAATTTTTCCCAGTCTAAAATTTTCATAAGATTTGTCAGAAATTTTGAATTCAGAGTTGATTTGAGATCAATAAACAAATGCGCAAAATTCCCGTCGGTCCACATTTTGTATATGGAGATAATTACTTGAGAAATCTCCATATACACCCGATGTCCTTGGCAGCTATAATTAAATTAAACCTCTCCCAAACTGCCATCTGAGCCGGTCGTTTGTTTCATTAAAGCCACTCGAAATTCTTTACATTAAATTGATGGTCTCTAATATCCATGATAGACCATTTATAAATCGATGTTTCACCATTTTACTTCTATAGAAACAATATTCGTAACTGTCATCTGTTGCACGCAAAAAAATAATTCTTTCCTCCCAAACGAAATTTTAGACAAACAAAGTTCGTTTCTCATTTGCTTTTCGCTGTAAGGAAGTGTAAAGGGTGATACGGTCAAAATTTGGTCAATATAAACTTGATGTATTTCTTTCAATTTTGCATATAAAAAACCTGAACACCCCTCATTTTGAAGGTGTGTGTGTGTAGAATGTTGCTCCTATTTTGATTTCGGAATTCACTCTTCAGTTGTCAAAATGCCGTCCAAGCAAGAAGAGCAGCGTATCAAAATTTTGCTCGCGCATCGCGAAAATCCGAGCTACTCGCACGCAAAGTTGGCAAAATCGCTAAAAGTTGCCAAATCAACCGTTACAAATGTAATTAAAGTGTTTGGGGAACGTTTGTCGACAGCCAGGAAGTCTGGATCGGGGGGAAATCGAAAACCGGTAGCCGCTGAGACGACAAAGAGAGTTGCCGGTAGTTTCAAGTGAAACCCTAACCTCTCTCTCCGAGATGCCGCAAATAAGCTGGGCGTATCGTCTACAACGGTGCATCGAGCCAAAAAACGAGCCGGACTATCGACTTACAAGAAGGTAGTGACTCCAAATCGCGATGATAAACAAAATACGACGGCCAAAGCGCGATCCCGGAGGCTGTACACGACGATGCTGACGAAGTTTGACTGCGTGGTAATGGACGACGAAACCTACGTCAAAGCCGACTACAAGCAGCTTCCGGGACAGGAGTTTTATACGGCAAAAGGAAGGGGAAAGGTAGCAGATATTTTCAAGCACATAAAACTGTCAAAGTTCGCAAAGAAATATCTGGTTTGGCAAGACATCTGTACCTGTGGCTTGAAAAGCAGCATTTTCATAGCTTCCGGGACTGTCAAACAAGAAATTTACGTGAAAGAGTGTTTGAATAAACGTCTGCTGCCTTTCCTGAAGAACGGTACGGTAAAACGGCCATGGAGTGGTACGCCGCCAACAACGTGCAGGTGGTTCCCAAGGACAAGAACCCTCCCAACACGCCAGAGCTCCGCCCAATTGAGAAATACTGGGCTATTGTCAAGCGGAACCTAAAGAAGACCAAAAAAAAACTGCTAAGGACGAGCAGCAGTTCAAGGCAAACTGGCTTTCTGCGGCGAAGAAGGTGCACAAGGTGGCTGTACAAAATCTGATGGCAGGTGTCAAGCGTGATGCCCGGCAATACGGATTTGGAAAAGCGAAAGCCTAACTGAATATTTTTCCTGAATTTTATACTAATTGAACTTGAAAAATAAATTTAATTTGATTTTTTAAATAAACGATTTCACCGATTTACACGCGTTTTCCCTTGACCAAATTTTGACCGTATCACACTTTATCCATGATAGACCATTTATAAATCGATATTTTACCATTTTACTTCTATAAAAACAATATTAGTAACTGTCATCTGTTGTATGTTATTTAAAATTCCGCCCGTCGTAATTTATGACAGTTTATGTTTGCTTTATATATCCGACACATTACATTTTTTAAACATCTAAACATTCTATCTGATTAGCCCGACATTTTGATGTTTGTGTATTTTTCTTTTTTATATAGATTTATTTTTTATAAAATGTCTAAAGAGACCAATACCAGGATTTTACTTCTTAAACTTCTGGAAGCTTAATTATTTTTTGAAATTTTGTGTTTTTATAACTTCATATTCTGGAGATTGTTGTTATCTACTCATATTTTGATGTGGTCTCTATATAGCCTTGTGTCGTATTTTAATTTATTGGCCCGAAATTAAAATGTAGAGTTCTTTACACCCCTAAAATGCTGAAATTTGTCGTCGAGTCGTATCAAAAATTTGAGTTCTTTTTGACATATAAACACATATGGGAAAATAGAATACTTAAATTGGTCTATTTTTGGAACACTACACCTTAAAATTACAATTGGAATACTGTTGAAATGAGATTTAGGTACACCACCTGGAGTCGACTCCGGAGTCGGAGTCAATGCTAATAAGAAATGCTTGGGAGAGTTCGTTTTCCTTCAGAGATAGATTACGGATCCGTATACAGAAATTAAGAAGATAAGGTAGCTCTTAAAGGTATGTGTGTGTATGTACATGTGTAGTTGACATGCCTCAAAACTTTGTAGTAGATACCGAAAAATGAAAGTGGCGTTAACTGAGACGAACCGGCTTAGCTGTTTAACTGCGGCTCATATTTCTTTACCCGCCCTACCTGGTGACATAACAATATCAGCCCACGAATTACGCATCCTTTATCTAACCATCATTACCTTTCGCACTACCGAAATGAAAGTTAGCAATTCATTTTAAAGTCGAATCAGTTTAATATGTATATTTAACAAACGGATGGAAAATTATGCAAGTGGATAAGGTTTTAGTAAGCAATGAAATGGTAAGTACAAAAATCTATCGAATTATGACCTAATATTCTAGGATAATAAAGTTAGTGTAAATTTAAAGGCAAATTTTTGTTGTAGTATTTCACGAGTAATAATGAATATATAGAAATAATGAACATAAAAATGGTCGGACTTACCCAAGATATACATACCTCGCTGTCACCAAGCCTGTTGATGGAGGATCTTGAAGCCGTTTAAATGGTAAAAAATGTTTATATGAAATGATAAATATGTGTAATAATATGGACAAATAACTTAAATACTTATATAGGGTAAAAATCTGTATTTTGTCAAAAGTTTATTTCTATAGAAAATTTTGTTAAAATTTTATTTCTGTAGAAATTTTTGTCAAAATTTTCTTTCTATAGAAAATTTTGTCAAAATTTTTATTTCTATAGAAAATTTTGTGAAAATTTTATTTCTATAGAAAATTTTGTTAAAATTTTATTTCTGTAGAAATTTTTGTCAAAATTTTATGTCTACTTTGTCAAACTGAATTATATAGGTATTGGATCGATCTTTTTTGATTTAATATATACCACGTATGGACTTACATACAATTTAGAAGATTATGTTAGGAGGTTTTAAGATACCTTGCCATCGGCAAGCGTTACCGCAACTTAAGTAATTCGATTCTGGATGACAGTGTTTAGATGAAGTTTCTACGCAATCCATGATGGAGGGTACATAAGCTTCGGCCTGGCCGAACTTACGGCCGTATATACTTGTTTTTTTTTCAGGCTTCCTATTTCTCTAACAAAATTTTTCTAATAATTTTTATTTTCAAACTCTCTGTTTCTGTAGTTTCTAACATGACTCTTTTTGTTTTTTAACTACTTTTCTCTATTCAATTTCAAAATTTTTCTCCAGTGTCTTTTCTTGCCCGAAAAGACTACGTACTTACAAAATGCACAATCTTATTATACCCTGTACTGTCACAAGCGCCAAAAATCGAAAATTGAGATAAGGCCAGATTCGGAACCGTATAAGAAATTCTGATTTTTGTGTTAAGCTTAAAAGCCAAATTTTTGACTGTAAATGTCTTTAAAATGCTAATAAAAATGGTCACATCTATCACTTCAATCGTGTTTACTACGTAACATCCCACGAAAAAAAAGCGTCGCCAAAAAAGTAATGAAAATGTTCTTTTTTGATCCGGAAGTGGTGCAAAATTGACGCAGAAACGATGAATTTAACATGGGCTTGTCATGGGACGGAAGTCCTCCATTTCAACAGCAGTTGCACTGAATTTGCATCACTTCTTTAGCTGTGATCCAATGTTTTGGATGTAAATTAAAAAATTCTGTGATATTTTGTCAAATTAATTATTTTTAATAATTTTTAATGCATTCTAACGCTGAAACGTTTGACCTCAAATATTTTCAAAAATGCATCATTTTTTCAGATTGGATTTAGCATTTTTTCGACAAAATTTAAAAAATTTGTACCATTTTATGAATTCTTAAACTGTTTTTAACCAATTTGAAACAAAAAAAGTTAAAATTTCCCATTAAAATATGAAACAAGTATATACAGCAGTAAGTTCGGCCGGGCCGAATCTGAAATACCCACCACCATGAACCAATTATTAGGGTTTCCTTTCAAATTTCAGGAGTTCTTGAGGACTTGAGGACACTTCCCGAAGATAAATTTAAAGATTTCACCTATGAGGACAATATCAGATTCTGGATTTATAAGAACCATTTTTGTTTGAGTTTTAGAGGAATCATTAACATCTCTTGTAAGTGTGCAAGAAAATTATAAAATAACGTCTTGATTTGAAATCTTAAATCTGTAGATTTTCACCAGAGAAGTAAAATCTGGAAATTTTACATTGAGTTTCAAGCAATTTTCATGAGCAGTGCGCCTTCTATACCCTCAAGAAGTGAAGTCGGTCTATATGGAGGCATTACCAAAAGGACCGATAAAAACTTAATCCGATACACGTTTTTGTGAGCCTAAAATACCAGAATATTTACAATTTCAGGCAAATCTACGGTTTCTAGAAACCCAAGGAGTTAAATCGGGAGATCGTTCTTATGGGGGCTATACTAAAATATGGACCGATACTCACCGTTTTCGGCACACCACTTTATGGCCCGAAAATACCTCTAGTTTTCCAATTTCAGGCAAATTGGATAAAAACTTCGGATTCTAGAAGCCCAAGAAGTAAAATCGGGATATCGGTCTATATGGGGGCTATACCAAAACATGAACCGATACTCACCATTTGTGGCACACCCCTTTATGGTTCTAAAATACCTATAAATTCCAATTTCAGACAAATTGTATATAAACTACGGATTCTATAAACCCAAGATGTAAAATCAGGAGATCGGTCTATATGGGGGCTATACCAAAACATGGAACGATACGGACCATTTTCGGCACACCTTTTGATGGTCCTCAAGTACCTCTACATTTTCAATTTCAGGCAAATTGGATAAAAACTGCGGTTTCTATAAGCCCAAGACCCCAAATCGGGAGGTCGGTTTATATGGGGACCATACCAAAACATGGACCGATGCTCACCATTTTTGGCACACCTCTTTACGGTTCTAAAGTACCTCTCGATTTCCAATTTCAGGTAAATTGGATAAAAACTGCGGTTTCTATAAGCCCAAGAAGTAAAATCGGGAGATCGGTCTATATGGGGACTATACCAAAATATGGACCGATACTCACCATTTTCGGCACACCTCTTTATGGTCCTAAAATACATCTAGATTTCCAATTTCAGACAAATTGGATAAAAACTACGGTTTCTATAAGCCCAAGACCCTAAATCGGGAGTTCGTTTTATATGGGACCATACCAAAACATTTACCGATACTCACAATTTTTCGCACACGTATTTGTAGTCCTACAATACCTCTAGATTTCCAATTTCAGGTAAATTGAATAAAAACTGCGGTTTCTATAAGCCCAAGAAATAAAATCGGGAGATCGGTCTATATGGGGGCTATACTAAAATATGGACCGATGCTCACAATTTTTGGCACACGTATTTGTGGTCCTACAATACCTCCAGATTTCCAATTTCAGGTAAATTGAATAAAAACTGCGGTTTCTATAAGCCCAAGAAGTAAAATCGGGAGGTCGGTCTATATGGGGGCTATACCAAAACATGGACCGATACTCACCATTTTGGGCACACCTCTTTATGGTCATAAAATACCTCTAGATTTCAAAATTCAGGCAAATTGGATAAAAACTACGATTTCTATAAGCCCAAGACCCCAAATCGGGAGGTCGGTTTATATGGGGACTATATCAAAACCTGGACCGATATTGCCCATCTTCGGATTAGACCTGCCTGCAGACAAAAGACGAGTTTGTGCAAAATTTCAGCACGATTGCTTCATTATTGAAGACTGTAGCGTGATTACAACAGACAGACTGACAGACAGACGGACATCGTTATATCGTCTTAGAATTTCTCCCTGATCACGAATATATATATACTTTATATAGTCGGAAATCGATATTTCGATGTGTTACAAACGGAATGACAAACTTATTATACCCCCGTCACCATTCTATGGTGCACACAAAAAAAATTTTCTGATTCAATCACGAAATTAATTGATCCAATTAATTTTTTAATTGAAATGTCTTCAATCACGAAAATGATAGTATCAATTAAAAAATTAATTGACAGTCAATTAAAAAATAATTTATCCAATTAAAAAATTAATTGATACTATTAATTTGTGTGATTGATTTTTGTTTCAATTAAAAAATTTGTTGAATCAATTAAATTTTTAATTGAATATTTTTTAAAAATCAATTAAGATTTTAATTGGAAAAATTTTCGTGAAATTTTTTTCTGTGTGGTGGGTATAAAAAATTGAATGAAAAGAACTTCCTGTGTAGTTAAAATAAAGAACATCATTGGGAGTACATCTTCTGGAAGTGCTTTTAAAGTTGTGGCTTTGGAAAAACTTCCAAATTTGTTTGCTGGGTTGGTATATGGTCTCTAATAACCATGCAAAAATTGGTCCACATTGGTTTATAATTATATATAGCCCCCATATAAACCGATCCCCAGATTTGGTTTGCGGAGCCTCTAAGAGAAGCAACTATCATCGGATCCAGTTGAAATTTGGAACATGGTGTTGGTATGTGGCCTCTAACAACCATACAAAAATTGGTCCACATCGGTCCATAATTATATGTAGCCCCCATATAAACCGATCCCCAGATTTGGCTTGCAGAGCCTCTAAGAGAAGCAAATTTCATCCGATCCGGTTCAAACTTGGAACGTAGTGTTAGTATATTGCCGCTAACAACCATACCATAATTGGTCCATATCGGTCTATAGTTATATATAGCCGATCTCCAATCACACAAAACTTAGTCCATATCGGTTCAAATTGGTCCATATCATGGTGGCCACTCGAGCCAAAAATAATCTACCAAAATTTTATTTCTATAGAAAATTTTGCCAAAATTTTATTTCTATTGAAAATTTTGTCAAAATTTTATTTCTATAAAAAATTTTGTTAACATTTTATTTCTATAGAAAATTTTTTAAAATTTCATTTCCATAGAAAGTTTTGTCAAAACTTTATTTCTATAGAAAATTTTGTCAAAATTTTATTTCTATAAAAAATTTGTATTTTATTTTCATAGAAAATGTTGTCCAAATTTTATTTCTAAAATCTCCAGTAATTCGATTGTGGGTGGCAGTGCTTAGAAGAAGTTTCTACGCAATCTATGGTGGAGGGTACATAAGCTTCGGCCTGGCCGAACTTACGGCCGTGTATACTTGATTTAACTGATTAAGACTTGCGAGTTTGATTAAAATGTTAATTGTATCAATTAATATTGTTAATTAAACATTTAGAAAATTGCAATCATTGGCTTAATGTTTTTAGTTTGATTACAAAGTTTATTAATTGTTTCATTAAAAAAAAAAAAGTTTTCAGCTTGATAATTGGAAATATTGGAGATATTTTTTTGTGTGTATTTTAGGACGGGGAACATATCATTTTTTCGGAAATTATGTATCTGGCGGGAAACCAATATTTTTGCTACAAAAATGGTCCACATTCCATGTCCAAAAATAACAATATGCTCTTTTGAGATGATCATATTCTTTCTCTGAGTAGAGTATCAAATCTACACCCACAAAAAAAATCGCTTCTTTAACATATGTTCCAAACATATTTTGCAGGAAGCACATATATTATTGGATACTGCCGAAACATTAATATGTTTGTTTTATGTGAACATATGATATGTTTGGAAGCATTTTGAGCCCAAAAATATTATATGCTTGGAAGAATTTTTCCCAAAGACGATTGTGCTCATTCCCTAACATTATCGTAATTTTCACTTCCACGAAATTTTTAGTTCTTGGCACCTTTTTCTGTAATACAAATAATGTTGAAGAAATTATTCACTTTTATAAATTTTTTAAATTTTACCTTTCGCCTGCACGGAGAATCGAACCGAGGACCATACTGTTTGTAAACCAACACACTATCCACTGGGCTACGTAGCTGTTATGGTCACCAGCAGATAATTATCGTTATAAGTTACATTTATATAGCATAGTTTGCAGCGCCCACGAGCCCATGCAAACATAACATTATTTAACAGAAACATACATTTGTTTGCCACGTGGAGCAGTGGTTAGCATGTCTGCCTTGCATGCAAAGGGTCGTGGGTTCAATCCCTGGTCCGACCGAACATTTTTTTTGTTTTTTTTTTTTTTTAATTTACACATTTATATTTATACTATATTAAATTTTTATTATGAAACTTCGAAATGTGGGTTATTAAAGATTTATAGTCAGTAACAGTGCTTGATATAAACGAAATTGGCTGATTTTTGGATAAAATATTATTTTTTTATTGCAAAAATAACAATTTTGTAACAAAAAACTGTTTTTGGTACAAAACTTTAAAATTTGGAAGGAATTCAAAAACTCTAACAAAAGAAGAACGTGGAGTCGAGTATAAACATACATAAATAATTTTATAATATAAACATAAATTTATTTAGGCGTGAACAGTTTTTTACTAGCATTTAATACCATCGCTCTAAAATGCCTTTTATTTTTCTTTAATAATTCATTTTAAAGAAAATAAACTTTTTAAATTGTTTTAGCTGCAAAACTCGAACTTAATGCCCGCTTTTATATTTGAAGGTGTCCGTCAACTCCTCGTGGACTACTTATTAATAAAGAGGAACTAAACTTTGTTTTTATACATTTTACTGCGTAATTTTTCACTATTTCCTCCTTATTTCATTTTACTGTCCCAACTCTAAAAAGAGTATAGTGCCCTTTTTGTTATTTTTATGAAGACCACTGATTTCTTTTAACGAACCAAGAAAAAAATTGTGCCCATAATGCCAAAATGATAAACAAAACACATGTCCACACATACATAAAATGCTGCTCTCAAGGCGAAAACATATGCTGTTTGTTTTTCAAATATCTGTTCTCTTGGTTCGGAATGTCCATTCTCTTTATTCAAATTAAATAATATTTAGACTTAAGCATATCAAATTTTTGGCCTTATCATAAAACAGTTTTCCGAAACAACATACAAGCGGTTTCACAGAAATTGTTCTCTTTTGATTCTTTCGCTGTGTTATGTTGATATCTTTCGTCAACTCTCCCGGTTTCCATCTCTATTTCTTTCTCTATACTCTCTCTCTGTCGCTTTGAATAAAATATCACAACATATGTATGTGTAGTCGAAATTTGTAAATTCATATATGTTGGCATTCACACATATGATTTTTATGAAACATTCATGCCCCAAACATAATATATTCTAACATATTAACATAGATGTCCCAAACATTTAGTGTTAGTTTAGGAACATTACATGTTTGCACTTAAATAAATTGTGTTTAAAAATTGTGCCCGAAACACATTTTGTTTATATCGGAACATATGAAAAACATATTTTTCTAAGAGTGTAGGTCCATTTCAAATGGTTTCCATTGTATTTCGATTAAGTAACCGACCACTTTGGAATATACACTCCAACAATTTTGACAGCAATATACGCTAATCTATTGATCCATCGTTTAAGTGGTGAAGCTTCAAAACCTCTCGAACGTCAGACGGAAATGTGAAATATGAAATACGAGTACCAAATGCCACATAATGGACCATTAACAAGTGCTGGTCATTAATTCTCAGAAACTGGTGGCTAAAAAAAACAATTTTCAAAGTTAACCAGTAACCGCTGTAACTTCGGATAATTATATCATCATTACATTACCTACATAATTTTAAATCATTTAAAGCATTTTAACAATGTTTCGAAAGTGATGTAAAAATATGACTCCAAAGTGTTTTTTTGTTTTTGTGTCACAGTGGAAAACTTACTACTAAGTTGTCTAGGTTTTTGGACAACATTCATGCGATTAAATGCGTATGTTTTCCAACAAAAACAAGTCAGGTCTTTACAATGTTTCTCTCTGTTTTGTAAACATTCTCCTCCGGGGAAGATAACATGCGGAGGCCAACAAATCTACTCCGAATATTAACGAAACAAATTTATCGCACAAGCGACCATCGCCAGTGGTGGTCAGACTCTGGTGGCCACTGGCCAAATGATCAGTTCCGGTCATTTCGTTATGCCGCCATATGAACACATCTAAACTACAATGGTTAGAAAACAACAGAGCATTTGTGTCAGATAATACGCCTAGCCAGTGCACTCATGTGATGTGAGTGTGAAATGAGTTTGAAACACAGCTCCATCTCTCCATCTATTCCATGTGGTCTACATTGAAATGGAAAACTGCAGAATAGTGAGGAGAAAGACATGGAGTTATCATCATAAATCATTTAGCAAGTCAATTATTGCGAAATATGCTACTGAAACTACTATCCAAAGTGGCCAGCTAGTCATGGCTTTAGCAGATCTTGTGGATGCCCATGCATACATGCTGCGTTGTAATGGTCAACAATAAAATTTTAGTGTAAATGGATATTCCATTAAATAGTCACTAGTTTAAGCAAAGTAATGTTGGAATGGAATTGCAAATTATTTTAAAATTGATATTAAAATAATTTCATTGTTAAACAATGTTTCAGGACCAGCAGGTTGTGCATAGTGAATTTATTCTCTTCAAACTCTTAAAGCATGCACTGAAAGAAGAATTTTCTTTTCTGAGGAACGGATTTTTTTGACAAGCGAAGTTTGGTTATGAATATTTAAAGTAACTGAGAAATGCTTAAAGTCGACATCACTGCAGTGGTAGGAAAAGCTTCGAAATGTGTCATTAAAAGTTAGATAATGATACATATTCATAAATACAATGAAACTTTTCGTTATTCTAACATGTTTTGTATTATGTGTACTATTTACGAACATTTTCATTATTTAATGAACATTTTTCATTGCGTTAATAAAAAAACAAGTAAGGAAAGTCTACAGTCGGGCGGGGCCGACTATATTATACCCTGCACCACTTTGTAGATCTAAATTTTCGATACCATATCACATCCGTCAAATGTGTTGGGTGCTATATATATGAAGGTTTGTCCCAAATACATACATTTAAATATCACTCGATCTGGACAGAATTTAATAGACTTCTACAAAATCTATAGACTCAAAATTTAAGTCGGCTAATACACTAGGGTGGAACATTATGTTAGTAAAAAAATATGGGAAACATTTAAATCTGAAGCAATTTTTAGGAAACTTCGCAAATGTTTATTTATGATTTATCGCTCGATATATATGTATTAGAAGTTTAGGAAAATTAGAGTCATTTTTACAACTTTTCGACTAAGTTGGTATTTTGACCATTTTTGTCGAAATCAGAAAAACATATATATGGGAGCTATATCTAAATCTGAACCGATTTCAATCAAATTTGGCATACATGACTATATTACTAATTGTACTCCTAGTGCAAAATTTCAACCAAATTGGGCCAAAACTCTGGCTTCTGGGGCCATATAAGTCCATATCGGGCGAAATATATATATGGAAGCTATATCTAAATCTGAATCGATTTCAACCAAATTTGGCACACATGACTAATGCTAATCGGGATAAAACTCTGGCTTCTGGGTCCATATAAGTGCATATCGGGCGAAAGATATATATGGGAGCTATATCTAAATCTGAATCGATTTCAACCAAATTTGGCACACTTAACTGCACTACTAATTGTACTCCTAGCGCAAAATTTCTAACAAATTGGGCAAAAACTCTGGCTTCTAGGACCATATTAGTCCATATCGGGCGAAAGATATATATGGGAGCTATATCTAAATCTGAATCGATTTCAACCAAATTTGGCACGCATAGCTACAATGCTAAATCTACTTCCCGTGCAAAATTTCAACCAAATTGGACCAAAACTCTGGCTTTTAGGACCATATTAGTCTATATCGGGCGAAAGATATATATGGGAGCTATATCTAAATCTGAACCGATTTCAATAAAATTTTGCACACTTGACTATACTACTAATTGTACTCCTAGTGCAAAATTTCAACCAAACTCGGTCAAAAATCTGGCTTCTGGGGCCATATAAGTCCATATCGGGCGAAAGATATATATGGGAGCTATATCTAAATCTGAATCGATTTCAACCAAATTTGCCACACTTAACTGCACTACTAATTGTACTCCTAGTGCAAAATTTCGAACAAATTGGGCAAAAACTCTGGCTTCTAGGACCATATTAGTCCATATCGGGCGAAAGATATATATGGGAGCTATATCTAAATCTGAACCGATTTCAATAAAATTTGGCACACTTGACTATAGTACTAATTGTTCTTCTTGTTCAAAATTTTAAGCAAATTAGGGTAAAACTCTGGCTTCTGGGGCCATATAAGTCCATATCGGGCGAAATATATATGGGAGCTATATCTAAATCTGAACCGATTTCTTCCAAAAACAATAGGGTTCTATTCCGAGCCAAAACACATACTTGTGCCAAATTTGAAGTCGATTGGACTAAAACTGCGACCTATTCTTTGATTACAAAAATGTGTTCACGGACAGACGAACAGACGGACATGGCTATATCGACTCAGGAGCCCACCTTGAGCATTTTTGCCAAGACACCATGTATCTATCTCGTCTCCTTCTGGGTGTTGCAAACATATGCACTAACTTATAATACACTGTTCCACAGTGTGGCGCAGGGTATAAATATCACGGCAAAACTCTGGCTTTTGAGGCCATATATGTTCAAATCGGACGAAAGATATATATGGGAGCTATATCCAAATCTGAACCGATTTCAACTAAATTTGGTACACTTACCGTTACTATTAAACGTACTCCTTGTGCAAAATTTTAACTAAATCACGGCAAAGCTCTGGCTTTTGAGGCCATATAAGTGCAAATCGGACGAAAGTTATATATGGGAGCTATATCTAAATCTGAACCGATTTCAATCAAATTTAACAAGCATTGGTATAATGTCAATTCTACTCTTTATGCAAAATTTCACGAAAATTGGTAGTAAACTTTGGCCTCAGTGGTCATAGGAGTCTAAATCGGACGAAAGATATATATGGGAGCTATATCTAAATCTGAACCGATTTGGTTGATATTTTGCAAGTTTTTCGAGACTCATAAAATATTCGGATGTACTGAATTTGAAGAACATCGGTTGATAAATACGCCAATTATGACCAGATTGGGGATAAATATATATGGCAGCTATATCTAAATCTGAACCGATTTTTTCTAAAATCAATAGCGATTGTCTTTGTCCAAAAAAAACGACCCTATGCCAAATTTGAGGACGATCGGACTTAAACTGCGACCTGTACTTTGCGCACAAAAATACATGAACAGACAGACAGACAGACGGACATCGCTAAATCGACTCAGAATTTAATTCTAAGACGATCGGTTTACTAAACGATGGGTCTAAGACTTTTCCTTCTTGGCGTTACATACAAATGCACAAACTTATTATACCCTGTACCACAGTAGTGGTGAAGGGTATAAATAGACATCAAAACAACTCGACAATTAATTATAAATTATTAATAATAAAGCAACTAAATGTAGTTCCACACCTTTCCCAGCAAAAAATTGGGAGTTGTTCTAAAAGCACTTCTGAAAATGTCCTCACAAAAAAGTTAATTATTTTAACTACACAGGAAGTTTTTTACTTCATTTTTTTCATATTTTAATGCGTAATTTTTTGTTTTCATTTTTCAAATATTAAAAAAAAAGAGTAAGAATAAATAAAATGGTCAAATTTTGCTACAAAAATTCTAAATCCATTTTAGGAAAATCGATAATTTTTGAAAACATTCGAGGGAAAATGTTTCAAACAACCGTTAGAATATATTAAAAATCATAAAAAATATAACAATTATTTATTTGGGAAAATATCAAAATTGTTATAGTTACCCACCACCATAGAATGGTATATATATTCTTGATCAGGGAGAAATTCTAAGACGATATAACGATGTCCGTCTGTCCGTCTGTCTGTCTGTCTGTCTGGCTGGCTGTCTGTTGTATTCACGCACACACTTGCACACACTCGTCTTTTGTCCGCAGGCAGGTCAAGTTCGAAGATGGGCTATATCGGTCCAGGTTTTGATATAGTCCCCATATAAACCGACCTCCCGATTTGTGGTCTTGGGCTTATAGAAATCGTAGTTTTTATCCAATTTGCCAGAAATTTTAAATCTAGAGGTATTTTAGGACCATAAAGAGGTGTGCCAAAAATTGTGAGTATCGGTCCATGTTTTGGTATAGCCCCCATATAGACCGATCTCCCGATTTTACTTCTTGGGCTTATAGAAACCGCAGTTTTTATTCAATTTACCTGAAATTGAAAATCTAAAGGTATTGTAGGACCACAAATACGTGTGCCAAAAATTGTGAGTATCGGTCCATATTTTGGTATAGCCCCCATATAGACCGATCTCACGATTTTACTTCTTGGGCTTATAGAAACCGCAGTTTTTATCCAATTTATCTGAAATTGGAAATCGAGAGGTACTTTAGAACCGTGAAGAGGTATGCCAAAAATGGTGAGCATCGGTCCCAAATAAACCGACCTCCCGATTTGGGGTCTTGGGCTTATAGAAACCGTAGTTTTTATCCAATTTGCCTGAAATTGGAAATCTAGAGGTATTTTAGGACCATAAAGAGGTGTGCCGAAAATGGTGAGTATTGGTCCATATTTTGGTATAGCCCCCATATAGACCGATTTCCCGATTTTATTCTTGGGCTTCTAGAATCCGCAGCCGAAAATGGTGAGTATCGGTCCATATTTTAGTATAGTCCCATAAGAACCTCTTCGAGGAGGAGGAGGAGCAAAATTCATCCGATTCGGTTGAAATTTGGTACATTGCGCCAGTATATGGCCGCTAACAGCCATGCAAAAATTGGCCCATAATGGTCTACAGTTATATATAGCCAATGGCCAATCACACAAAAATTGGTCAATATCGCCAAAAATAAGCTTCCAAAATTTTATTTCTATAGAAAATTTTGTCAAAATTTAATTACTATAGAAAGTTTTGTCAAAATTTTATTACTACAGAAAGTTTTGTCACAATTTTATTTCTATTGAAAATTTTGTCAAAATTTTATTACTATAGAAAGTTTTGTCAAAATTTTATTTCTATAGAAAATTTTATTTCTTTAGGTAATTTTGTCAAAATTTTATTTCTATAGAAAATTTTGCCAAAATTTTATTTCTACAGAAAATTTAATCAAACGATTATGGATGACAGTCTTTAGTAGAAGTTTCAACGCAATCCATGGTGGAGGGTACATAAGATTCGGCCTGGCCGAACTTACGGCCGTATATACTTGTTTTTTTCATTTCTCATGTTTATTTATCTCTCTCTGAATTTACTTTTACTTTTTGTTTTGCGTTTTTTGTTGTTTTATTTAGAACTGAAGAAGGAATAAAGGAAAAATAAAATTATTTTGAGTTTCTTTATTGCTGCTTTTTATTCGTTTAGAATTGAAAAAAAAATATAAATATGTAATCATTTCTGCACGCCACTGTATACGGAATGTGCAATTTAGATTTCACTGGGTGAGAGGTGGTTCATGCGTTTCAAAAGTGGTGAACATCAAGAGCAACCGGAGAAGTTTTAAATGCAGAATTGGAAGCATTTCTGAATGAGCACCCGTGTTAAACGCAAAATGAACTTGTCAAATCATTTGAAGTTACACGGCAAGCCATTTTGTATCGTTTGAAAATATTGCAAATAATTAAAAGCCCGAAAATTAGCTACCGTACGAAATGCAAATTTTCGCTTGCGAACACATCTGGTCTAAAAACTAAAAAAGGAAAAGTTTTTTGTATCGCATGATTACTGGTGAAGAAAAGCACATCCACTACGACAATCCCAATTGAAAAAAGCATATGGTTATCCCGGTCATACCTCAAAAGCCGACAGCAAAGCCGAACATCCATAGAAGTTTATGCCGTGTATTTGGTGGAACCAGCTGCACATCCCAGCTAAAAAATGTGGAAGTTCTTCTAAAGGCACAACTTTAAAAGCACTTCCAGAAATGTTCTCCCAAAGAAGTTATTTATGTTAACTGCACAGGAAGTTCATTTGAGTCAATTTTTTAAAACTCGCTTTTTATACCCTTCACCACTACTGTGGTACAGGGTATAATAAGTTTGTGCATTTGTATGTAACGCCACGAAGGAAAAGTCTGAGACCCATCGTTTAGTATACCGATCGTCTTAGAATTAAATTCTGAGTCGATTTAGCGATGTCCGTCTGTCTGTCTGTTGGTGTATTTTTGTGTGCAAAGTACAGCTCGCAGTTTTAGTCCGATTGTCCTAAATTTGGTATAGGGTCCTGTTTCGGCTCAAAGACAGTCCCTATTGATTTTGGAAAAAATCGGTTCAGATTTAGATATAGCTGCCATATATATTTTTCACCGATCTGGTCATAATTGGCGTGTATATCAACCGATCTTCCTCAAATTCCGTACATCCGAATATTTTATGAGTCTCGAAAAACTTACACAATATCAGCCAAATCGGTTCAGAGTTAGATATAGCTCCCATATATAGCTTTCGCCCGATTTACACTCATTAGCCCACAGAGGCCAATTTTTTGCTCCGATTTAGTTGAAATTTTGCACAGGGAGTAGAATTAGCATTGTAGCTATGCGTGCCAAATTTGGTTGAAATCGGTTAAGATTTAGATATATCTCCCATATATAGCTTTCGCCCGATTTACACTCATATGACCACAGAGGCCAATTTTTAACTCCGATTTAGTTGAAATTTAGCACAGGGAGTAGAATTAGCATTGTAGCTATGCGTGCCAAATTTGGTTGAAATCGGTTAAGATTTAGATATATCTCCCATATATAGCTTTCGCCCGATTTACACTCATATGACCACAGAGGCCAATTTTTAACTCCGATTTAGTTGAAATTTAGCACAGGGAGTAGAATTAGCATTGTAGCTATGCGTGCCAAATTTGATTGACATCGGTTCAGATTTAGATATAGCTCCCATATATATGTTTTTCTGATTTCGACAAAAATGGTCAAAATACCAATATTTTCCTTGTTAAATCGTTGTAAAAATGACTTTTCCTAAACCTCTAATACATATATATCGAGCGGTAAATCATAAATAAACTTTTGCGAAGTTTCCTTAAAATTGCTTCAGATTTAAATGTTTCCCATATTTTTTTTACTAAAATTGTGTTCCACCCTAGTGCATTAGCCAACTTAAATTTTGAGTCTATAGATTTTGTAAAAGTCTATCAAATTCTGTCCAAATCGAGTGATATTTAAATGTATGTATTTGGGACAAACCTTTATATATAGCCCCCAACTCATTTGACGGATGTGATATGGTATCGAAAATTTAGATCTACAAAGTGGTGCAGGGTATAATATAGTCGGCCCCGCCCGACTTTAGACTTTCCTTACTTGTTTCATATTTTTAATGGGAAATTTAAATTTTTTATTTCAAGAATCTATAAAATGATACAAATTACTTAAATTTTGCCAAAAAAAAATTTAAATCCATTCTCGAAAACTTGCGAGTTTTTGAAAATACTTGATGTCAAACATTCCAGACAAACGTTAGAATGCATTAAAAATCATTAAAAAAAATTAAATTTATTTATTTGTCGACATATCGCAAAATTTCTAAATTCACATCCAAAACACTAAATTCGCATAACACCTTAAGAAGTGATGCAAATTCAGTGTAACGGTTGTTGAAATGGTGGACATCCGCCCTATGACAAGCCCACATTAAATTCATCGCTTCTGCGCCAATTTTGCACCACTTCAGGATCCAAAAAGAAAATGTTCACTACTTTTTTGGCTACGCTTTTTTTTGCTGGGATGGTGTACTATGCAACCGAGTGAAAAGATCACGGGAGCTTTGTAGCGGACTCAATTCAATATTTGGGAAGTAATTTTTCATCACAATAACGCTCGGCCGTACATTAGAATATCCGTAAAAACTTGCACCCAGAGAAGCAACATGATCAACTTAAACATGTTTGAAGAGCAACATGATATTTTTAGGCAGGGACCATGTAACATTTTTGTCGCAACCATGTTATTTTCTCGGAGATTATGTTTCTGATATCGACAAACATGTATATCTTAGGCGAGAAAACATCATGTTTGCGACGACAATGATCCAAGAAAAATGTTTGAAGTTTGATCATATTTCTTCTCTGCGTTTATGTGGAGACTCTCAAATGGGAAGTCCTGCCCCACCCACCATACGATGAAAACATTGCTCATCAACACTTTCTTTCCAATTTTTGGCTTTCTCATAAGATTGCGTTACAATTTTTTAGAAATGAATTCTCAAACATTTGAAAAAAAACGCATTTTTAATTTGGGCTCCGTGAAGTCGAAAACCTATATTGTCGGGGTATTACAAACGGGATAAGCAAACTTATGCGCTCCATCCTAAGATGACGGTTATAATTAAAAATAGCAAAATCTCATTTCAACCAAAATAACCAATTAGGTATCTTAATTAATTTCCAAGGTATCTATGATATGATTGCTTTGTATTAACTTTACTCTTTGATAATAGCTTGTGGTGCATTTTGTAACAATTCCATAACATCAAGGAGTGGAGGACTAACGTCAACGATGTACATGACTCCAATGGCATCTGCCCACGGGAGCCTTCATTGTTAGTAAAACATTTATCTGGAATAAAGGAAGGGCTTTTTTTGTACTAAATCAGTTGGGTGCTCGCATTGACACAAAGTGTGTCATTCCGACAACAGCAACTCGACGTTTTCTTTCCTTTTCATCCATGCCATTCATTCATTTGCCAAGCATGTGCCAACAACGCCACCATTCCCAAGGAAAGAAACACTTCTTGGAATAGGAAGACAATTGTTGCTGCACTCTTGAGTTTGCCTTCATTTAATGGCTAATTTATTATCGACTCACTTTCCATGAAAGAATTGGAGCAACTGTCGAAGAAGAAGCCATTGACATTTTGCGATAATTACTTTCTGTGACCCACAACTTATGTTGAAGAAGCCCTTGGGAGAAGTGGAAGAAATTAAAGCGACTTTCCCTATGATAGTTTTAATGTGCCAATGAATTTAATCAATGAAATGGGTTGTTGGATTTTTTGAATGGATTTTCTTTATTTGTAAACCTTATGCCATGGTTACGCTGAGAAAAAAAAAACAAAAAAACTCATTATTGCAACGATCATGCTTATTCGACATAATATTTGGGGTTATATTGGACACAGTAAGTTTTTGTACCTAAACTGCTTTATTATAGTACAATATGTTTGTCGTGCTCCTTTTTCACATATGGGTTGCTAACACGGATGCCAAACCCGGTTACCACTAGTGGCAAAAAAAATCTACCAAAATTTTAAGAAAATTTTACTAAAAATCTATCAAATTTAACAAGTATATACGGCTGTAAGTTCGGATATTGACCACTTTTGGCATGCTTGTTAAATATCATATACTACCACCACGTACCAAATTTCAACCAGATCGGAAAAATTTGCTTCTCCAAAAGGCACCGGAGGTCAAATCTGGCGATCGGTTTATATGGGAGCTATATATAATTATGGACTGATAGGAACCAATTCCTGCATGGTTGTTGGATACCATATACTAACATCACGTACCAAATTTCAATCGAATGGGAAGAATTTTGCTCTTCCAAGGTGCTCCTGAGGTCAAATCTGGGGATCGATTTATATGGGGCCTATATATAATTATGGACCGATATCGAACAATTTTTGCATGGGTGTTTGAGGCCATATATTAACATCACGTACCAAATTTCAACTAAATCATATGAATTTTGGTCTTCCAAGAGGCTCCGGAGGTCAAATATGGTGATCGGTTTATATGGGGGCTATATATAATTATGGACCGATATGGACCAATTTTTGCATGGTCATTAGAGACCATATACTAACATCACGTACCAAATTTCAGCCGGATCGGATGAAATTTGTTTCTCTTAGAGGCTCTGCAAGCCAAATCGGGGGATCGGTTTATATGGGGGCGATATATAATTACGGACCGATGTGGACCAATTTTTGCATGGTTGTTAGAGACCATATACTAACACCATGTATCAAGTTTCAGCCGGATCGGATAAAATTGGCTTCTCTTAGAGGCTCCGCAAGCCAAATCGGGGGATCGGTTTATATGAGGGCTATATAATTATGGACCGATATGGACCAATTTTTGCATGGTCATTAGAGACCATATACTAACATCACGTACCAAATTTCAGCCGGATCGGATGAAATTTGCTACTCTTAGAGGCTCTGCAAGCCAAATCGGGGGATCGGTTTATATGGGGGCTATATATAATTATGGACCGATGTGGACCAATTTTTGCATGGTTGTTAGAGACCATATACTAACACCATGTATCAAGTTTCAGCCGGATCGGATAAAACTGGCTTCTCTTAGAGGCTCCGCAAGCCAAATCGGGGGATTGGTTTATATGGGGGCTATATATAATTATGGACCGATGTGAACCAATTTTTGCATGGTTGTTAGAGACCATATACTAACACCATGTATCAAATTTCAGCCGGATCGGATGAAATTTGCTTCTCTCAGAGGCCTTGAAAGCCAAATTTGGGGGTCCGTTTATATGGGGCTATACGTAAAAGTGGACCGATATGGCCCATCCGACCTACATCAATAACAACTACTTGTGCCAAGTTTCAAGTCGATATCGTGTTTCGTTCGGAAGTTAGCGTGGTTTCAACAGACGGACATGCTCAGATCCAAATATTTTTTTCCATAATCACAATCCACTTCCTTTATACCAAGAACTGTCCTTTTGACTTTGGATCGTTAGTAAGAAGTTTCGTAGTATGTTATGCCGGATAACTTTTCGAATCCTTTGCGAAAATATTTAAAATATATGTAAAATTACGTAGCTTACGTTTCCGAAAGTTGTAATTTTAAGAAAGTGTCCAACTAAAGGTTCGTTTCTAGTGAATAAAGTTTCTTTACATCGGCTCGTGGGCGCCCAAAACTATGCTCTATAAATATAACTGTTTGACAAATTTCAACCGGATCGCATGATATTTTTTCTCTTCCAACTGGCTCCGTAAGACAATTCTGGGGGTCGTTTTATATGAAGGCTATATAGAATTATAGACCGATATGGTCTAATTTGCATGATTTGTTAGAGGGCACATACATCACGTACCGAATTTCAATCGAATCGGATGAAGCTTACTCTTCCAAAAAGCCTGGAGGTCAAATATAGGGATCGCTTTATATGGGGATTTTAGGATTCGTTTTGTGGGGTTAAGGCGAACAAGATTCCGACATTGATTTTTTGCGGTCATCATTGATGATACCGGTAATACCAGAGACAAATATGAGCACTGTGCAAGACATCGAACACGCAGTGGAGAGGATTACTAAGGCCTTCAACATCTCACTGAAAGCTGCATGCCCTAGAGGGAAGCCAAGGGGAAAAAATCGACCACCATGGTGGTCTACGGAGTAAAGTAATATGAGAAAATCCGGCAGGAAGCTCTTTAACAAAGCAAAGTTGGGTTGGGACGCTTACAAGAAGAATCTGAAAGAATACAAGCGAGAACTGAGAAGGCTCAGCATAACTCTTGGAATGATTACTGCAACAGTATTGAAAATACGTCCGAGGCTTCCAGACTACGGAAGGTACTAGCATCCACTAACTCCGCACCAGGTTTCATTAAAACATCGGAGGGCAATTGAACAACGTCCAGTGAGGAGACGCTATTGGACACACATTTTCCTGAAAATCAGACGCTCGAACCATGTTTTGGCGGTGCCACAGGGCGTCAGCGGTCGTTTCCTATCGAGGAAATTGTATCGGAATCTAGAATAAAATGGGCGTTAAATAGCTTTGGATCATTCAAATCCCCCGGACCTGATGGAATTACTCCGGCGCAGTTACAAGCAGTGACTGAAAGAATTATCACCTGGTTGACGGTGATATATAAAATATGTATAAACTTAGCATATATTCCAGGAAAGTGGAGGGAAACAAAAGTAGTTTTCATACCTAAAGCGGGAAAAGCCTCTCACTAGAGTGCGAAGGACCAATCAGCTTATCCTCATTCCTACTTAAGACTCTGGAGAGGATGATAGACATTTATCTTAGAACTAGCGTCGATTCAAGTTTGCTCTCGAAACGACAGCATGCATACTCGAAGGGCAGGTCTACTGAGACCGCACTACATGAACTAGTCAGCTTTATTGAAACCTCACTATCTGTCAATGAATACACAATCGTGGCGTTTCTAGACATCGAGGGGGCATTCAATAACGTCCATCCGAGCTCTATATTAAATGGACTGGCAACTCTGAATGTTGATCCAGGTATACTTAGGCTGCTAGATGAACTGCTAATGAGGAGACGTATTTCGGCCACACTAAGACAAGCAAACATACAAAGGTATGTGAACAGAGGCACTCCACAAGGAGGAGTTCTATCACCTCTTCTTTGGAATGTTGCTATAAATAACCTTCTGGTTACCCTAGAAAAAGAAAGGATAAAAGTGGTGGCATACGCAGATGATGTGGCTCTAGCAGTCAGGGGAAAATTCCCACCACAATCAGAGATATTATTCAGAGGGCCCTCCGGATGACTGAGAAATGGGCGAAAGACAATGGTCTTGGGGTAAATCCTGCAAAGACAGAACTAGTCATGTACTGCAAAGATCGCAAAACGCAGACGGTTAGGCCCATTTCCTTAGGGGGTATTGAAATACACTTTGGTGAGTGTGCAAAATACCTTGGCGTTATTCTGGACAGGAAGCTGAACTTTAAGCTTAATATTGAAGAAAGAGCGAGAAAAGCCTCGTGCAAATAGGCAATAGGAAAAAAGTGGGGACTAAAACCGCAAATTGTGCATTGGCTATACACGGCAGTGGTTAGACCTATAATGCCATATGGTGTTGTAGTCTGGTGGCCGGCACGTGCTTGTGTATCTCAGGCGCATTCAGTAAGACAGGAACAGATTCCCTTAATGTCATGCTGCATCTATTGCCTTTAGACATTTTGGCCAAACAGTCAGTTGCAACAACCGGCTGTGCCGTTGCGCGAGCTGTGTGAAAAAATATACGGTCACAGTTTGGTCCTCAAAATAATGCCAGATGTGCCTAAGGTAGTGGATTACACTCTGGCGAAACCACTTTTCGACAAAAAGTTTGAAACTCTAATTCCCTAATATATAGATTTCTACACTAATGGCTCCAAATTGGATGGAGTGGGTTTCGGAGTATATTCTAAAGATCTGGAACTTCGAATAGCGAAAATATTACCTAATCACTGTAGTGTATATTAGCAATAAGAGAGGTGGTGAATTGGCTGAGAAGTAATGTTCCAAAAAATGTTGGCATTAATATATACTCAGACAGTCAACCTGCAATAAAATCCTTGGACTCTGCGTTCCTTAACTCGAAAACGGCCATCGACTGCCGCAAATCTCTCAACGAGATGGCTGAGCAGTGCAATATTCACCTAATATGGGTGCCTGGCCATAGGAACATACCGGGGAACTGTGAAGCAGATGTGTTAGCAAGGCTAGGAACTACCTTACATATTCCAGGGGAACTAGAATCTGTTGGTATGTCTCTGGCAACCTGGAAGCTCTTACTGCGTGAGAAGGCCGTCATGATGGCAAATATTCGATGGGAGAAGTGCAAGGGTTGTAACGACACTAAGCAAATATGACCCCATTTAAACTTTAACCGCACACTAGATACGCTAGTATTCTCAAGACGTCAGATATAACTTCTGATATCTTCTATAACGGGTCGCTGCTTGATAGGCGAATTTGCAAAAACTGTTGGTGCGAAGTACAATGACTACTGTATGAGCTGTCATGATGCGGAGGAAAAGGAATCAATTAAACACCTCTTGTGTGAGTGTCCTGCTCTTTGTGTAAGGCGTAAGCGAATTTTGGGAGCATATAGCTTTAGATTACTGGCGGACCTGGAAAACATTAACTTAAGCAGTCTGTTAATGTTTTTTGGAACAATCTGGTTGGTTCAACAAAAGAAATAATGGGGAACGTTCAGTGGTTAAAACTATAAGTGGCCATATGTAATAGGTACTTTTAGTTAAATGTGGTATCACAATGGAATGAATAGTCTAAGTGAGCCTGAAACTTAACCGGGCTGCAACTTTATCCTAACCAAACCTAACCTACGGTTGTTAGAGACCATATACTAACGCCGTTTACCAATTTCAGCAGTATTGGATGAAATTTTCTTCTCTTAGAGGCTCCGAAAGTCCAATAGTGGGATCGGTTTATATGGGGGCTATATATAATTATGGACAGACGTGGATCAATTTTTGCCATGTACCAAATTTCAGCCGAATCGGATGAAATTTGCTCTTAGAGACTCCGCAAGTCAAATCTGGCGATCGGTTTATATGGGGGCTATGTATAATTATGGATCGATGTGAACCAATTATTGCATGGTCGTTAGAGACTATATACTAACACCATGTACCAAATTTCAACCTATCGGATGAATTTTGCTCCTCCAAGAGGCTCCGCAAGCCAAATCTGAGCGTCGATTTTTATGGGGGCTATACGTAAAAGTGGTCCGATATGGCCCATTTGCAATACCATCCGACCTACATCAATAACAACTACTTGTGCCAAGTTTCAAGTCGATAGCTTGTTTCGTTCGGAAGTTCGCGTGATTTCAACAGACGGACGGACGGACATGCTTAGTTCGACTTAGAATTTCACCACGAACCAACTTTTGTTATTGTGAAAAAATGGAAAAAAGGAATTTCGTGTTTTGATAAAATACTGTTTTCTGAAGGGAAAGAATACGGTGGAAGCAAAAACTTGGCTTAATAATGAGTTTCCGGACTCTGTCCAGACAAATCAACAATAATTGATTGGTTAGCAAAACTCAATATTTGGATACGCGGAAGCTCTGTGCGAAATGGGTGCCACGCGAGCTCACGTTTGACCAAAAACAACAACGTGTTGATGATTCTGAGCGGTGTTTGCAGCTGTTAACTCGTAATACAGCCGGGTTTTCCGTCGATATGTGACAATGGATGAAACATGGCTCCATCACTACACTCCTGAGTCTAATCGACAGTCGGCTGAGTGGACAGCGACCGGTGAACCGTCTACGAAGCGTGGAAAGACTCAAAAGTCCGCTGGCAAAGTAATGGCTTCTGTTTTTTGGGATGCGCATGGAATAATTTTTATCGATTATCTTGAGAAGGGAAAAACCATCAATAGTGACTATTATATGGAGTTATTGAAACGTTTGAAGGTCGAAATCGCGGCAAAACGGCCCCTATGAAGAAGAAAAAACTGTTATTCCAACAACACAACGCACCGTGCCACAAGTCATTGAGAACGATGCCAAAAATTCATGAATTGGGCTTCGAATTGCTTCCCCACCCACCGTATTCGCCAGATCTGGCCCCCAGCGACTTTTTCTTGTTCTCAGACCTCAAAAGGATGCCCGCAGGGAAAAAATTTGGCTGCAATGAAGGTGTGATCGCCGAAACTGAGGCAAAACCGTAGGAGTACTACCAAAATGGTGTCAAAAAATTGGAAGGTCGTTATAATCGTTGTATCGCTATGTTGAATAATAAAAACGAATTTTGACAAAAAATGTGTTTTTCTTTGTTAGACCGGGCCAACCGTTACTTTATGGGGTCTTAGAGCAATATTTCGATGTGTTACAAACGGAATGACAAAGTTAATATACCCCCATCCTATGGTGCAGGGTATAAAAATACGAGGAACCTGTAAGACCACCTCGCAATTTGTAACTTATACTCATAGAAAATCATATTTTTGGGACACTGATGTGTGTGCAGTTGTTTGAAAAACTAAATCATGTGGTAGATACTCGTAAGTCTCTTAAGAAATTCAATTTCCCCGAAGACTATACAGCTTTCTTAAAGTTATGTTGTGATCCATATCTGTCATCATAAGTGAAATTAATGTTCCATTTATGCCATCCCATTTAAATTCGACGAAATTACTAAAAAAAGAAACATCAACACGGATTTATTTCTCTTTGTGCAAATTCTCCAAAAAATGACAAAATAATCCTTTACGCCTTTATGACGTGTTATGCTTGCTCCCAAAACCTTGCTCCATATATACACCCACTAGAGAAGGTGGAGAATTGGGCACAATTTTTCTACTGAATTTGCGAAAAATATACAGCATGCTATGGGGTCAAAACGAAGTGTGTTGGCGTAGGTATAAACTTTCGAAATTCGATGAATTTCCATGGGTCCCTCTATTGTGAGTACATGAGCGTGGTGTGTGTTTGTTTTGTTTCTCCTGTGATATTTGGGTTTTGCCTTTTTCCTCAAAATACTTCATTATAAAGAAAATACTTCACCATGTAGCATTCCCTTTCAACAAGCGTATATGCAAACAATTCACAAACGTCCATATGGGATAATACGAAGAGAAATTGAATATGAGAATCACTGTAGAAAGAATTCTATTACCAATCACATGGAGAAAGAGCATTTCAGCATACTATCGGAAAATATATCCAGGCTTGAAGGCTTGTTGTTTGCACTTACAGACTGTTTCAATTAAAATTATCCGAGCCGCGATGCTAGGTAAATGGAAATTACAAAGAAACAAGTAGGTTAGGTTAGGTTAGGTTAAAGTGGCAGCCCGATTAAATTTCAGGCTCACTTAGACTATTCAGTCCATTGTGATACCACATTTAACTAAAAGTACCTATTACATATGGGCACTTCTAGTCTTAACCACTGAACCTTCTCTATTATTTACTTTTGTGGAACCAACCAGATTGCTCCAAAAACATTAACAAACTGCTTAAGTTAACGTTTTCCAGGTCAGCCAGTAATCTAAAGCTATATGCTCCTAAAATTCGCTTACGCCTTACACAAAAAGCAGGACACTCACACAAGAGGTGTTTAATTGATTCCTTTTCCTCCACGTCATGACAGCTTATACAATAGTCATTATACTTCGCACCTATAGTGTTTGCAAATTCGCCTATCAGGCAGCGACTCGTTATAGCAGATATTAGGAGTGCTATCTGACGCCTTGAGAACACTAGCATATCTAGTGTGCGGTTTAAGTTTAAATGGGGCCATATTTGCTTGGTGTCGTTACAACCCTTGCAATTTTCCCATCGAATATTGGCCATCATAACAGCCTTCTCACGCAGTAAGAGCTTGCAGGTGGCCAGAGGCATACCAACAGATTCTAGTTCCCCTGGAATATGTAAGGTAGTTCCTAGTAAATACGGTCTTAAGTTCGGCCAGGCCGAATCGTATGTTCCCTCCACTATGGATTGATTGCGTACAAAGTTCTATTAAAGACTGTAATCCACAATTGAATTACTTGGATTGCAGTTATGCTTTCCGATGGCAAGATGTCTAGAATTGTTTTCTAACCTAGCAAAACAATCGTCGCCAAAAAAGTAGTGAAAATGTTCTTTTTGGATCCGGAAGTGATACAAAATTGGCGCAGAAGCGATGAATTTAACATGAGCTTGTCATAGGATGGATATCTACCATTTTAACCGCCGTTGTACTGAATTTGCATCACTTCTTAAGGTGTGATGCGAATTCAGTGTTTTGGATGTGAATTAAGAAATTTTGGTGATATTTTCACAAATAAATAATTTTTAAATTTTTTTGAGTTTTAATGCATTCTTATGCTTGTTAGGAACGTTTGACATCAAATATTTTCAAAAATTCGCAATTTTTCTAGAATGGATTTGGATTTTTTTTCGGCAAAATTTAAATAATTTTTACCATTTTATTAATTCTTAATCTATTTTTAACCCTTTCGACCCCGATTTTTTTAGGTATCGCTAAAATTTTTCTTTTACTTTTAATCATGTTGAAGTCATGTAAGAAGAGTCTAGCCAAAATTTCGGGTCGCTACGCCCATTTGTTAAGGCGGTAGAGAATGTTGCCTGTGGGCAACTTTGGGCAATTGTGACTACAAAATTGTTTGTTCTGTAACACTAGGTAACAAATAACAAAATTTTCTCTGTGATTTGTTTCTAGCATATTTTTTCTTATTGATTTTGATCTACGAAATATGAAAATGAGTTTTAAAAAATTTTCTGTCGATTGGTTTTCGAGATACAATTTTTTAAATTTCTTTTAATTTTTGGAGGTACACCTACAATTTTGAGCATATCTTTCGTTTTCTTTGACCTTTTTGATCCTAATACTACTCAAATTAAAGAAAATTGAGCCGTCTACAACTCATTTTCAAATCGGGTAAGAAGTTTGGATGTTGGCGGCTTAAAAAGGTTAAAAAACGGCGTTTTTTTTAGTAAAAATGTGGCAGAAAAAACCATATAAAAATTCACATAAAATATAAAACACGATGCTAACAGCAATTTTGTAGCTGGAATCTTTACAAAGAAATTAAGACCTTACTTAACAAAATCTGACAACAAATAGCGGACTGATAATTTTTTAATTTTCAATTTTAAAAATTTCTCATCTGTTGGTTTTTTGCAATTCTAAGATTTTACTTCCAGAAATATTTTATTTGACATGTACTACAACAGATTTAATCAAAACTTTCAACATTTTAGTTGTAATTTTTGAAAAAAAGTCACATGTATAACAACCTCTTTTTAAATTCGCAAATATTTTTTTCTTGAGACACGTGCGTATTAATGAAAAAATTTTTGGTAATTGGTAGCCAAATTAGCTGATTTTTCATTCAACTTGAAGAAAACGCTTGTAGCTTTCGATACTGTTGCAGTTTTATGAACAAAAACAACGGTGACAGTGAGTCTCAAAACACAAAATGTTGGTCACAGGCAACTTTAGGGTCGAAAGGGTTAATCTATTTGAAACAAAAAATTATATTTCATGTTAGCCTGATATCTAAACAGGCAATTGACGTCCAAATGCATTATATCTAATTATACAATTATTTTTCGAGCTTTATGGACAGATATAGATTAAGGAACATGGTTAATAGAGCCATTGAAAAGAAAACGCCAGATACAAATCTATACACGCCTGGACTGTACATGTTTCGGTTCGGGCGAATGAACCTTTCCACAGCCTTTAGTATAGATCTGGCTAGGAGAGATAACTCAATTTTGTTATCTCTCCCAGCCAGATCTCTGTATAATTAGTAACAAAAAATTTTAAATTTTCCATTAAAAATATGAAAAAAGCGAGTTATAAAAAAATTGACTCAAATGAACTTCCCGTGCAGCTAACTTCTTTGGGAGGACATTTTAGGAAGTGCTTTTAAAGTTGTGCCTTTAGAACTTCCAAAGTTTTTTTGCTGGGAAATTGTAGGTTAGACCATATGGAGTCTATGTTGGACAAAAAAGACATAATAGCAAATTTAGTAAATTATGAAGCAATATGATTCAAAATTTCGAACTATAATTAGCAGCCAAATTTCAACCGCATTGGATGAAATTAATTCCTTCATGAGGCTGCAGAAGTCAAATTTGGAGGTCGATTTATAAGGGAGCTACATATATAATTATGGCCAATTTTTTCGTGGTTAACAATAACAGCACGTAAAAACTTTGAACCGGATCGGATGAAATTTGCACCAGTGGGCCGATATGGCGCGTTTGCAATACCATCCGACCGACATCTAGTTGTTGTTATAACAACTACTTGTGCCAAGTTTCCGTCTGATAGCTTGTTTCGTTGGAAAATTAGCGTGATCTCAACAGACGGATGGACGGACATCGCTAGATGGACTCAATATTTCACCACAACTCAGAAATTATATACTTCAGGGGGTCTTAGAGCAGATGATTGATGTTTCTGTATTGATGGCCGAGTGAATAGTTTGTTGGTTTTTCAAAACGTATTGACCCTGGTTCGACTCTCCGCCCAGGCAAAATATAAAACTACATTGTTTCTATGAATCATATGGAAGTGAGAAAATTATAGGGAAGATGCAAAATTCCAAAAAACAAAATATATTTCGGCTTAGTTTTTAATAAATTGGATTTCCTTCTTGCACAAAACATCAACTTTTACCTCACAAATAATATACGTTTCTTGTAAGCAAACGTTTGTACCGCAAAACGAAAATTCCAAACGGTCTTCTAAAGGGTGATTTGTTAAGAGCTTGATAACTTTTTTTTAAAAAAAAACGCATAAAATTTGCAAAATCTCATCGGTTCTTTATTTGAAACGTTAGATTGGTCCATGACATTTACTTTTTGAAGATAATTTCATTTAAATGTTGACCGCGGCTGCGTCTTAGGTGGTCCATTCGGAAAGTCCAATTTTGGGCAACTTTTTCGAGCATTTCGGCCGGAATAGCCCGAATTTCTTCGGAAATGTTGTCTTCCAAAGCTGGAATAGTTGCTGGCTTATTTCTGTAGACTTTAGACTTGACGTAGCCCCACAAAAAATAGTCTAAAGGCGTCAAATCGCATGATCTTGGTGGCCAACTTACCGGTCCATTTCTTGAGATGAATTGTTCTCCGAAGTTTTCCCTCAAAATGGCCATAGAATCGCGAGCTGTGTGGCATGTAGCGCCATCTTGTTGAAACCACATGTCAACCAAGTTCAGTTCTTCCATTTTTGGCAACAAAAAGTTTGTTAGCATCGAACGATAGCGATCGCCATTCACCGTAACGTTGCGTCCAACAGCATCTTTGAAAAAATACGGTCCAATGATTCCACCAGCGTACAAACCACACCAAACAGTGCATTTTTCGGGATGCATGGGCAGTTCTTGAACGGCTTCTGGTTGCTCTTCACTCCAAATGCGGCAATTTTGCTTATTTACGTAGCCATTCAACCAGAAATGAGCCTCATCGCTGAACAAAATTTGTCGATAAAAAAGCGGATTTTCTGCCACTGATTTTGGTAATAAAATTCAATGATTTGCAAGCGTTGCTCGTTAGTAAGTCTATTCATGATGAAATGTCAAAGCATACTGAGCATCTTTCTCTTTGACACCATGTCTGAAATCCCACGTGATCTGTCAAATACTAATGCATGAAAATCCTAACCTCAAAAGAATCACCCTTTATGTTCAACATTTTAGTTAAGACGAAAGAAATTGTTAGGCTGGGTTAAAAAAAGGATTCATGTCGGCTAAGGATTCATGTTTCGCACTCTAACTTCTTTTTTCCATCGTTCCTTCTCTGTGTCTCTGTAGGATTCCCTAATTTATTTCCAGTCCTTGGGGCAGTTCCCGAATCACCTCTTCACAGATATAGTTAACACATTGGCTAGTAAAGGCAAAGGTAATGGACCAAGGTCTCATCATCCTCAAAACACCCTCTACATGCATCATCTTTTTTTACACCTATTCGGCACAGATGTGCTCTCAATTCTAGGTGCCCTGTCATTATCCTTCCTAACTGTCGTCCTACTCTCCTTGAGTAGTTCTCCAGTCTGTTTCATATCTGGCTCACCCCATAGTAACATATTTTCATCGCCCTTCCGTCCGTTGCATTGGTCCTCATTATAATTCATCCAACTCGGCCCGAGTTGCCTCCATTGGCTTTACGTTTTCTAAGTTCACTTCCCAATGTGTCCTAGCTCTTATCGCCAGTTCATTTTTCTATACGTTTGCTCTTATTACGGCATATCTCGTGCCCATATGGTGCTGATCTTCCGAGTACTCGTTAATCATGCTTTTGCATCCCAATACGGTTCGTGGTGGAACCGTAATGTATGCTATTGTAATTTAAGTCATTGTACACATTTCTGTCTGTAGAATTATGATCTATCGGTGTAGCAGTTAGTTCCCTCTGATATCTGTTCTGGAGTACCATTCTGCAAGGACAACCTTACTGGCGTCAGAATTTCTCACTCGGCAGCTATGACCACCTCAGATATACGATCATGGATTGTTGGGGCATCTGCCATTTCACCCACCATCTACCCTATTATCCTTTGATGGTTCGTCATGTTTCGTTTTTACGCCTATTCTCCCAACATCTTCAATCTCATAGCAGCCATGGCTGCTGAACCTCTGTAGGTTTTGTGTCAAGTATCGTCTTCAAGGCTCTGGTTGACGTGGTCTTCATTGACCCTTTTATGCCAAGCAGGGCTGCCAATAAAATTTTAAGAAAAATCGTCACTTTGCGTTATAAAAATCGTCCAAAAATCGGGAATTTAAATAATATTAAAATAAATGCATCCATATTTTATATCCTAACCCACATAGCGTTTAGGGAATAATAACTTTTATTGACTTTCGACTACATAAAACATACTGATCGACTCAGAATCACCTCCTGAGTCGATCTATTCGTATTCGTCCGTTCATCGGTCGGTCTGTCTATGTATTGTTCGCAGGATTCCGGTCGCAGTTATTTTGATGAAACTTGGTTCAGTGCTTTTTGGGCACAAAGACGAACGCTATTGAATTTGGAAAAAATTGGATCACATTTAGATATAGCCCCCATATATATGCATCGCCCGATTTCAACAAATGGGGTCGTATTGAGCTAAATAGGTCGTCTTCAAATTTAATACAAGGTAATTAAGTAAGTACCCTTAAAGTAAGCAAAATTTAATCGAAATCGGTAAAAATTTCGAATTCGCTCGATTTTTCCAAATTTTTGAACCGAGTAAATATCGTCATTTTTGAAGAAAAAATCGGAAATTGCTATTTTTCGAGTTAAAAATCGTCAAAATGCCGATAAATCGGCAAAATTGGTAGTCCTGATGCCATAGCAAAAATCGGAAATTGCTATTATTCGAGTCAAAAATCGTCAAAATGCCGATAAATCGGCAAAATTGGCAATCCTGATTCCAAGACAACATGTCCATTGGACCCGTTATAAAATGTCTATGTCGCACTTCCTCTCCATTGATGTCAACCAGACTATCGACGCGTTTATCAGGATTAGCCTTATTACGCTCTCATATTTCCAGTGTTTCATCTTTTTATTCTGGGCCCATTTATAGCCCACTGCTTTTCTGCACAGTGCCCAACATCTGTAGGCTTTCTCAGGCCTCTCTTTGTTGTTAATCTTGCAATACAGTTTTCTGTCTAAGGTTACTCTTAAGTACATTATTTTATTAGATACTGGTATCGTCATACTCGATATATTGGGAAACTTTAGTCCTTGAAGTGAATAGGCATAATTCTGTCTTCTACATTAATGCGCCTGAGTCTGACCCATTCATATGTCATTCTCAGGACACTTTCTGCCCTCTTGCAGAGCCCATTAGGATCCGTTTCCAGCAGAAGTATTATAACATCGCCTACGTAACAGACGGATTCAAATCGTTTCTCGAGGTCAGTAATATTTTCCCTTTTCGCGTTGAAATTTTCGAGGTTTCGAGGTTAGTAAGACAGTTCAATATAAAGTAGATTGATGGGCAGTTTCTTGTTCCTCTAAATTTCGGCAAGACTTTAAGGAATATTTTTGTTTTCATTTATAATTTTGATAATTTCAGGAAAAGTAATCGCGAAAATAATATGATTTTCAACTCGAAAACCGAACATAATACCCACGTTTAGCTGGAATCCTTAGTAATCCTTTTATAGTCGCTACACGCAATAGCGTCATCATAAGCGTAGGAAGGCCTCTGGGGAGGGGGCTTAGACCCCCCCAGAAAAATTTTAGCCCCCCCCCCCCCCCAGAATTTGAAACTCTATTTATGATTTTCCATTTTTCAATAAATGTCAATAGTTTTTTTAATTTTTATAAAAATTAAACAAGTATATACAATCGCACAAATTTCCGCTAAAGACTTTTATGAACAATCGAATTACTTGGGTTGTGGTAGCAGTTGCCGATGGCAATGTTTGAAGTCAGATATTTATGAAATAAAGCTGTGGTTGAACTTATGATTGATTTAGTTTAGTCAATTTAATTAAAACAAGTACATACGGCCGCAAGTTCGGCCAGGCCGAATCTTATGTACCCACCACCATGGATTGCGTAGAAACTTTTACGAAAGACTGTGATTTAGTCCATACATGGTATATATATTAGACAAAAAAGTTATGTATTGTTAAGTCTACAAATAATTACGAATCGATATGGACTTTTTGTACGTAGAGGGCCAGAATTGAAATATGGGGGTCGCTTATATGGGGGCTATATACAATTATGAACTTGATATGGACCAATTTTTGTGTGATCGATTTATCTGAGGGCCATATACAACTATAGACCGATATGGACCTAGTTAGACATGGTTGTTAACGACCACATACTAGCACAATGTACCAAATTTCAACTCACTCGGATGAAATTTACTTCTCCAAGAGGTTCCAAAACCAAATCACGGGATCGGTTTATATGGGGCTATGTACGATTATGGACTGATATGGACCACTTTTGGCATGATTGTTAAATATCATATACTACCACCACGTACCAAATTTCAAGCAGATCGGATGAATTTTGCTTCTCCAAAAGGCACCGGAGGTCAAATCTGGGGATCGGTTTATATGGGAGCTATATATAATTATGGACTGATAGGAACCAATTCCTGCATGGTTGTTGGATACCATATACTAACATCACGTACCAAATTTCAACCGAATGGCAAGAATTTTGCTCTTCCAAGGGGCTCTGGAGGTCAAATCTGGGGATCGGTTTATATTGGACCTATATATAATTATGGACCGATATCGACCAATTTTTGCATGGGAGTTTGAGGCCATATATTAACACCACATACCAAATTTCAACTGAATCAGATGAATTTTGGTCTTCCAAGAGGTTCCGGAGGTCAAATCTGGTGATCGGTTTATATGGGGGCTATATATAATTATGAACCGATGTGGACCAATTTTTGCATGGTTGCTAAAGACCATATAAAGGGTGATTCTTTTGAGGTTAGGATTTTCATGCATTAGTATTTGACAGATCACGTGGGATTTCAGACATGGTGTCAAAGAGAAAGATGCTCAGTATGCTTTGACATTTCATCATGAATAGACTTACTAACGAGCCACAACGTCGAATTTTCAGTGAATGGGCCCTAGAAAAGTTGGCAGAAAATCCGCTTTTTTATCGACAAATTTTGTTCAGCGATGAGGCTCATTTCTGGTTGAATGGCTACGTAAATAAGCAAAATTGCCGCATTTGGAGTGAAGAGCAACCAGAAGCCGTTCAAGAACTGCCCATGCATCCCGAAAAATGCACTGTTTGGTGTGGTTTGTACGCTGGTGGAATCATTGGACCGTATTTTTTCAAAGATGCTGTTGGACGCAACGTTACGGTGAATGGCGATCGCTATCGTTCGATGCTAACAAACTTTTTGTTGCCAAAAATGGAAGAACTGAACTTGGTTGACATGTGGTTTCAACAAGATGGCGCTACATGCCACACAGCTCGCGATTCTATGGCCATTTTGAGGGAAAACTTCGGAGAACAATTCATCTCAAGAAATGGACCGGTAAGTTGGCCACCAAGATCATGCGATTTGACGCCTTTAGACTATTTTTTGTGGGGCTACGTCAAGTCTAAAGTCTACAGAAATAAGCCAGCAACTATTCCAGCTTTGGAAGACAACATTTCCGAAGAAATTCGGGCTATTCCGGCCGAAATGCTCGAAAAAGTTGCCCAAAATTGGACTTTCCGAATGGACCACCTAAGACGCAGCCGCGGTCAACATTTAAATTAAATTATCTTCAAAAAGTAAATGTCATGGACCAATCTACTGTTTCAAATAAAGAACCGATGAGATTTTGCAAATTTTATGCGTTTTTTTTTTTAAAAAAGTTATCAAGCTCTTAACAAATCACCCTTTACTAACATCACGTACAAAATTTCAGCCGGATCGGATGAAATTTGCTTCTCTTAGCGCCTCGCAAGCCAAATCGGGGGATCGGTTTATATGGGGGCTATATATAATTATGGACCGATGTGGACCAATTTTTGCATGATTGTTAGAGACCATATACTGACACCATGTACCAAATTTTAGTCGGATCGGATGAAATTTGCTTCTCTTAGGGGCCTCGCAAGCCAAATCGGGGGATCGGTTTATATGGGGGCTATATATAATTATAGACCGATGTGGACCAATTTTTGCATGGTTGTTAGAGACCATATACTAACACCATGTACCAAATTTCAGCCGGATCGGATGAAATTTGCTTCTCTTAGAGGCCTCGCAAGCCAAATTTTGGGGTCCGTTTATATGGGGGCTATACGTAAAAGTGGACCGATATGGCCCATTTGCAATACCATCCGACCTACATCAATAACAACTACTTGTGCCAAGTTTCAAGTCGATAGCTTGTTTCGTTCGGAAGTTAGCGTGATTTCAACAGACGGACGGACGGACGGACGGACGGACATGCTCAGATCGACTCAGAATTTCACCACGACCCAGAATATATATACTTTATGGGGTCTTAGAGCAATATTTCGATGTGTTACAAACGGAATGACAAAGTTAATATACCCCCCATCCTATGGTGGTGGGTATAAAAATAGTAACTGATATTAAAACTATTCTTTCATAAATTAATATCTTAATAATGCTGCGAAAAAGCGTTGCCAAAAAAGTAGTGAAAGTGTTCTTTTTGGGTCTAGAAGTGGTGCAAAATTGGCGGAGAAGCAATGAATGTAATATGAGCTTGTCATAGGACAAATGTCCACCGTTTCAACAGCCGTTGCAATGAATTTGCATCACTTCTTAAGGTGAGATCCGAATTCAGTGTTTTGAATGGGAATTAAAAATTTGTTTCCCAAATAAATAATTTTTATATTGTTTTTATGATTTTTAATGCATTCTGACGCTTGTTTGAAACGTTTTTCCTGGAATAATTTCCAAAATTATCGATTTTTCTATAATGGATTTAGCAGTTTTGTGGCAAAATTTGAATAATTTGTACCAATTTATTTATTCTTACTCTTTTTTTAAACTATTTGAAAAAAAAGAAAACAAAAAATTACACATTAAAATATGAAAAAATTAAGTAAAAAACTTCCTGTCTAGTTAAAATAATTGAGGACATTTTTGGAAGTACTTTTAAAGTTGTTCCTTTAGAACAACTCACAAATTTTTTGGTGGGAAAAGTGTGGAACTATTTGTAGTTGCTTTATTATAAATTGTTTGTCGAGTTATTTTGCTGTCTAGTTTTTTATTCAATTTTATGAAATAAAACATTAATTGAACCTATAAGTTCAGTCTATAAATTTTAGCTAGGGGGGCTATGGCCCCCCCTAGGAAAATTGTCTAGCTACGCTAATGAGCGTCATTGTATCCCACCCTGTGTGATACAATGACGCTATTCGGCATCTTAAGGATCCGGTAACCCCAAACTCGTCTAAGGGCTTGATAAGTGTGTCGGTGTTGTTAAAAGCTCCCTTAATGTCAATATTCAGTCCATTGTGATACCATATTGGTGAACTTCTCTCTTTAGTCAATGCATGGTTTAAAAAAAAAAACTTTCTGAATTGACCTAGGGTTTTTATACCCTCCACCATAGGATGGGGGGTATATTAACTTTGTCATTCCGTTTGTAACACATCGAAATATTGCTCTAAGACCCCATAAAGTATATATATTCCAGGTCGTGGTGAAATTCTGAGTCGATCTGAGCATGTCCGTCCGTCCGTCTGTTGAGATCACGATAACTTCCGAACGAAACAAGCTATCGACTTGAAACTCTGCACAAGTAGTTGTTATTGATGTAGGTCGTATGGTATTGCAAATGGGCCATATCGGTCCACTCTTACGTATAGCCCCATATAAACGGACCCACAAATTTGGCTTGCGAATCCTCTAAGAGAAGCAAATTTCATCCGATCCGGCTGAAATTTGGTACATGGTGTTAGTATATGGTCTCTAACAACCATGCCACAATTGGTCCACATCGGTCCACTTTTACGGATAGCCCCCATATAAACGGACCCCCAAATATGGCTTGCGAATTCTCTAAGAGAAGCAAATTTCATCCGATCCGGCTGAAATTTGGTACATGGTGTTAACGTATGGTCTCAAATGACCATGCAAAACTTGGTCCACATCGGTCCATAATTATATATAGGCCCATATAAACCGATCACCAGATTTGACCTCCGGAGCCTCTTGGAAGATCAAAATTCGTCTGATTAAGTTGAAATTTGGTACGTGGTGTTAATATATGGCCTCAAACACCCATGTAAAAATTGGTCGAAATCGGTCCATAATTATATATAGGCCCTATATAAACCGATCCCCAGATTTGACCTCCGGAGCCTCTTAGAAGAGCAAAATTCGATTCGGTTGAAATTTGGTACCTGAAATTGGTATATGGTATCAAACTACAATTCAGGAATTGGTTCATATCAGTCCATAACTATATATAGCCCCCATATAAACCGATCCCCAGATTTGACCTCCGGTGACTTTTGGAGAAGCTAAATTCATCCGATCTGGTTGAAATTTGGTACGTGGTGGTAGTATATGATATTTAACAACTATGCCAAAAGTCAGTCCATAATCATATATAGCCCCCATATAAACCGATCCCGAGATTTGGTTTTGGAGCCTCTTGGAGGAGCAAATTTCATACGAGTCAGTTGAAATTTGGTACATTGTGCTAGTATATGGCCGTTAACAACCATGCCTAACTAGGTCCATATTGGTCTATAGTTATATATAGCCCTCAGATAAATCAATCCCCAATCACACAAAAATTGGTCCATATCAAGTTCATAATTGTAAATAGCCCCCATATAAGCGACCCCTATATTTCAATTCTGGCTCTCTACGTACCGTGCAAAAGTCCATATCGATCCCTAATTGTTTGTAGACTTACCTATACATACCTTTTTTGTCTAATATATACCACGTATGGACTAACTAACAATTTAGGAAACGATTTTAAGAAGTTTTAAGATACCACAACCCAAGTAATTCGATTGTGGATGACAGTCTTTCGTAGAAGTTTCTACGCAATCCATGGTGGAGGGTACATAGGATTCGGCCTGGCCGAACTTACGGCCGTATATACTTGTTATGTCCATCACTTTCTTAAACTGACTTAGTCTACCGAGTTTGATTATAAAATTAATTGAATCATTTAATTTGTTGATTAAAAAATTACAATCATTTACTTAATTAACTTAAAGTTTCTATCTTGATTAAAATATTAAATGTATAAATTAATTTATTAATTGAAAACATTTCAACTTCAATCAACTTTTTAATTGGAAATATTTTGGTGAATTTTTTTTCTGTGTATAGTATGTAGTACCTTATAGGGCCATCTCCACTGATCGCTCCTTTAAATACGCGTGCTGCATATACGAGTACCTTAGCATTTCGGCCGAAATTCGATATGGGGACTATCCTTGCCAGAATTTTGGAGTGAATGCGAATCTAAGACATGCCGTATAAATATCGGCTAAGTGGGTCGCTATATAGATCACCGCCTTTTAAATAGTAAGAAGCGTTTTATATGACCTTTGACCATTTCATTTATTGTGATAATGTCCTGGCTGTTCTTGCTCTCTATTTGGCGAAAATTCCCCACTCCCAGCAGAGACAGTAACTCTAACAGCAATGGCAAATATTAAAGATTTTGCACCCAGCAAAAAAAGTTTAAAGTTGTGCCTTGAGAAGAACTTCCAAATTTGTTTGCTGGCCAGTTAAAACGTTCCCAACTGAGTTTGTGGGAAGCTTTTAAGAAAGTTCCGCTCATAAAAAGCTAGTTAAGTGTTTTCCTTTCACCCAGAGAAAGAATATGATCACCTCTTGAACAAAATGTTGTTTTTGGACGGTGAACACGCAAAAATATTAGCCGCAACCATGTTATTTCATGTTTGTCGAGAAAACAAAATTTTGGACTCAAAAATTTTCCAGATCCTTCATCCAAACATATAATTTTGCTCTAGGAGGTAATCGCATTCCTTCTCTGCCCTCTCTCTCTCTCTCCTCTCTCTACTCATTTTCCACTTTGATATGGAACCACCCATATGTTGACTAAATACAAATATTGTAATTCTTGGCTTTATTTTGATTGATTGTTATTCAAGGCGGGTGTTCCATTCACTTTTTTCCATTTATTCTCATTCACTCATTTTGGCGTGAACTCAGCATCAGTAGCCATCAGAGGCAGGACATCAATTCATTCATTTGTCCTTCATGCCATTCATTCACAACGCATACAAGGCAAGAACTTCTTTCTTTTTGATAACATCAACACATTGAGATCTACAAATGCTATTTACCGAAGTAAATGGATGGAGGCTATGGCAAATTTAAGTTTTCGTAAGCTCTTCGGTGATGGTTTCACTCTCCTCTTTGGTTCACCCAATTTGAATTGAATTTCACTTTTTTATGTGCGTCTTTATAAAATACCACAGCAATTTATTATGATTTTCGTATTTTTATTAAATGGAAATAAATTTCTTTTCGATAGACTTGGGTCCAGTTTATGGGATAGCAATTTGTAAACATTTGAAATACTTTAAGCTTATTTTCAAATGTGGGAGTTAAATTTAAGAGGTTTTGGTTGATGATTTTATCACAGACTTAATACTTTGCAAATGTCAAAGCATTTGTACTTCGTTTATGAGAATTTTTTAGAGATTTCGAGTAAACAACGTTTCTATGGTTGCCATTATAAGGGGAATTTATGTCTCCTAAGTTTCAGTGGCCTCTTTTAAAATAAAAATGTAAAAAAACAAGTATATACGACCAAATGTCCGGCCAGGAAGAATCTGTTGTACTCTCTCCTATGGATTTATTCAATTCATATGGAGTCTATGTGTGTAAATATAACCATACTCACACTGTTAGAAAAATATGTTTTTCATATGTTCCGATGTAAACAAAATGTGTTTCGGGCTCGACTTTAAACCACAATATATTTAAGTGCGAACATGTAATGTTCCTGAACTAACACTAAATGTTTGGGACATCTATGTTAATATGTTAGAATATATTATGTTTGGGGCATGAATGTTTCATAAAAATCATATGTGTGAATACAAACATATAAAAATTTACAAATTTCGACTAAACATACATATGTTGTGATATTTTATTCAAAGCGACAGAGAGAGTATAGAGAGAAATAGAGATGGAAACCGGGAGAGTTGACGAAAGATATCAATATAACACAGCAAAAGAGTCAAAAGAGAACAATTTCTGTGATACCGCTTGTATGTTGTTTCGGAAAACTGTTTTATGATAAGGCCAAAAAGTTGATATGTTTAAGTCTAAATATTATTTAATTTGAATAAAGAGAATATACATTCTGAACCAAGAGAATAGACATTTGAAAAACAAACAGCTTATGTTTTCGCCTTGAGAGCAGCATTTTATGTATGTGTGGACATGTGTTTTGTTTATCATTTTGGCATTATGGGCACAATTTTTTTCTTGGTTCGTTAAAAGAAATCAGGGGTCTTCATAAAAATAACGAAAGGGCACTATACTCTTTTTAGAGTTGGGACAGTAAAATGAAATAAGGAGGAAATAGTGAAAAATTACACAGTAAAATGTAAAAAAACAAACTTTAGTTCCTCTTTATTAAAAAGTAGTCCACGAGGAGTTGACGGACACCATCAAATATAAAAGCGGGCATTAAGTTCGAGTTTTACAGCTAAAACAATTTAAAAAGTTTATTTTCTTTAAAATGAATTATTAAAGAAAAATAAAAGGAATTTTAGAGCGATGGTGTTAAATGCTAGTAAAAAACTGTTCACTCCTAAATAAATTTATGTTTATATTATAAAATTATGTATGTATGTTTATACTCGACTCCACGTTCTTCTTTTGTTAGAGTTTTTGAATTCCTTCCAAATTTTAAAGTTTTGTACCAAAAACAGTTTTTTGTTACAAAATTGTTATTTTTGCAATAAAAAAATAATATTTTATCCAAAAATCAGCCAATTTCGTTTATATCAAGCACTGTTACTGACTATAAATCTTTAATAACGCACATTTCGAAGTTTCATTTAAAAAAAATTAATATAGTATAAATATAAATGGGTAAATTAAAAAAAAAAAAAAAAAAAAAACAAAAAAAATGTTCGGTCGTAGCAGGGATTGAACCCACGACCCTTTGCATGCAAGGCAGACATGCTAACCACTGCTCCACGTAGCAAACAAATGTATGTTTCTGTTAAATAATGTTATGTTTGCATAGGCTCGTATCGTAAAACGATAATTATCTACTGGTGACTATAACAGCTACGTAGCCCAGTGGATAGTGTGTTGGCTTACAAACTGTATGGTCCTCGGTTCGATTCTCCGTGCAGGCGAAAGGTAAAATTTAAAAAATTTATAAAAGTGAATAATTTCTTCAACATTATTTGTATTACAGAGAAAGGTGCCAATAACTAAAAAAATTCGTGGAAGTGAAAATTACGAGTATGTTAGGGAATGAGCACAATCGTGTTTGGGAAAAATTCTTCCAAGCATATAATATTTTTGGCTCAAAATGCTTCCAAACATATAATATGTTCACATAAAACAAACATATTAATGTTTCGGCAGTATGCAATAATATATGTGCTTCCTGCAAAATATGTTTGGATCATATGTTAAAGAAGCGATTTTTTTTTGAGGGTGCAGCAAAAAAGAAGTGAAAATGTTCTTTTTGGATCCTAAAATGTAAATTACATTTTTTGCAATAATTTGCCAAATAAATAATTTTTTATAAATTTTTATGATTTTTAAAGCATTGCTATAGAAATCAAATTTTGACAAAATTTTCTATACACTGTTAGAAAAATATATTTTTCATATGTTCCGATATAAACAAAATGTGTTTCGGGCACAATTTTAAAACACAATATATTTAAGTGCAAACATGTAATGTTCCTAAACTAACACTAAATGTTTGGGACATCTATGTTAATATGTTAGAATATATAGGTCGAAAACCTTAGTTGTTAGTACCTTCATTTTTTTGTATTTATTTTCATAATTTATTATGATTTTAAATAAACTAATAATAATAATAATAATAATGTTAGAATATATTATGTTTGGGGCATGAGTGTTTCATAAAAATCATATGTGTGGATGCAAACATATATAGATTTACAAATTTCGACTAAACATACATATGTTGTGATTTTTTATTCGAAGCGACAGAAAGAGTATAGAGAAAGAAATAGAGATGGAAACCGGGAGAGTTTACGAAAGATATCAACATAACACAGATTCAAAAGAGAACAATTTCTGTAAAACCGCTTGTATGTTGTTTCGGAAAACTGTTTTATGATAAGGCCAAAAATTTGATATGCTTAAGTCTAAATATTATTTAATTTGAATAAAGAGAATAGACATTCGGAACCAAGAGAATAGACATTTGAAAAACAAACAGCATATGTTTTCGCCTTGAGAGCACCATTTTATGTATGTGTGGACATGTGTTTTGTTTATCATTTTGGCATTATGGGCACAATTTTTTTCTTGGTTCATTAAAAGAAATCAGGGGTCTTCATAAAAATAACGAAAGGGCACTATACTCTTTTTAGAGTTGGGACAGTAAAATGAAATAAGGAGGAAATAGTGAAAAATTACACAGTAAAATGTATAAAAACAAAGTTTAGTTCCTCTTTATTAATAAGTAGTCCTCGAGGAGTTGACGGACACCTTCAAATATAAAAGCGGGCATTAAGTTCGAGTTTTGCAGCTAAAACAATTTAAAAAGTTTATTTTCTTTAAAATGAATTATTAAAGAAAAATAAAAGGCATTTTAGAAAAATAAAAGGCAAGTGAAAATTACGAGTATGTTAGGCAATGAGCACAATCGTCTTTGGGAAAATTCTTCCAAGCATATACTATTTTTGGGCTCAAAATGCTTCCAAACATATAATATGTTCACATAAAACAAACATATTAATGTTTCGGCAGTATCCAATAATATATGTGTTTCCTGCAAAATATGTTTGGAACATATGTTAAAGAAGCGATTTTTATTGAGGGTGTAGGAATAAAATTTTGTAAAAATTTTGACAAAATTTTCTATAGCAATAAAATTTGACAAAAGTTTCTATAGAAATAAAATTTTGGTAGATTATTTTTGGGGATCGTCTATACAACAGGTTGGCTGATAAGTCCCCGGTCTAACAAAGAAAAACACATTTTTTTGTCAAGATTCGTTTTTATTATTCAACATAGTTCCATTCAAGAGCGATACAACGATTATAACGACCTTCCAATTTTTTGATCCATTTTGGTAGAACTCCTTCGGTTTTGCCTCAAAATTTTCTTTAGTTTCGGCGATCACCTCTTCATTGCAGCCAAATGTTTTCCCTGCGAGCATTCTTTTAAGTTGAGAACAAGAAAAAGTCGCTGGGGGCCAGATCTGGAGAATACGGTGGGTGGGGAAGCAATTCGAAGCCCAATTCATGAATTTTTGCCATCGTTCTCAATGACTTGTGGCACGGTGCATTGTTTTGGTGGAACAACACTTTTTTCTTCTTCATATGGGGCCGTTTTGCCGCGATTTCGACCTTCAAATAACACCATATAATAGTCACTGTTGATGGTTTTTCCCTTCTCAAGATAATCGATAAAAATTATTCCAGGCGCGTCCCAAAAAACAGAGGTGATTACTTTTGAGCGGACTTTTGAGTCTTTCCACGCTTCGGAGACGGTTCACCGGTCGCTGTCCACTCAGCCGACTGTCGATTGGACTCAGGAGTGTAGTGACGGAGCCATGTTTCATCCATTGTCACATATCGACGGAAAAACTCGGGTGTATTACGAATTAACAGTTGCAAACACCGCTCCGAATCATCAACACGTTGTTGTTTTTGGTCAAATGTGAGCTCGCGCGGCACCCATTTTGCACAGAGCTTCCGCATATCCAAATATTAATGAATGATATGACCAACACGTTCCTTTGATATCTTTAAGGCCTCTGCTATCTTGATCAACTTCATTTTACGGTCATTCAAAATCATTTTGTGGATTTTTTTGATGTTTTCGTCGGTAACCACCTCTTTCGGGCGTCCACTGCGTTCACCGTCCTCCGTGCTCATTTCACCACGCTTGAATTTTGCATACCAATGAATTATTGTTGATTTCCCTGGGCAGAGTCCTGAAACTCATTATCAAGCCAAGTTTTTGCTTCCACCATATTTTTTCCCTTCAGAAAACAGTATTTTATCAAAACACGAAATTCCTTTTTTCCATTTTTTTCACAATAACAAAAGTTGCTTCACAAAAGACGCTCTATCTCACAAACTAATTGACTTACAGACGTCAAATTTTGTCACGAATCATTTGAAGGTTGGTACTATATAAAAATAATATACATGTAATACTAGCGACTCCATCTATGTGTCAGACCGGGGACTTATCAGCCAACCTGTTATAACTATAGACCGATATGGTCCAATTTTGGCATGGTTGTTAGCGGCCATATACTAGCGCAATGTACCAAATTTCACCACGTACTAAATTTCAACCGGGTCGGATGAATTTTGCTCACCCAATAGCTCCGGTGGTCCAATCTGGGGATCGGTTTAAATGGGGGTTATATAATTAAGACCGGTATGGACCAATTTTTGCATGGTTGTTAGAGGCCATATACTAACACCACGTACCAAATTTCAACCGGATCGGGTAAATTGTGCTCTTCCAAGGGGCTCCGGTGGTAAAATCTGGCGATCGGTTTATATGGAGACTACATATAATTATGGACCGATATGGACCAATTCCTGCATGATTGTCAGAGACCATATACTAACACCACGTACCAAATTTCAACCGAATCGGATGAATTTTGCTCATCAATGAGGCTCCGTAGGTCAAATCTGGGGATCGGTTTATACTCGTATGAGGGCTATATATAATTATGGATGGATGTGAACCAAAGTTTGCATGGTTTTTACAGACCATATACTAACACCATGTACCAAATTTCAGCCGGATAGGATGAAATTTGCTTCTCTTACAGGCTCCGCAAGCCAAATCGGGGGATCGGTTTATATGGGTGCTATATATAATTAAGGACCGATGTGGACCAATTTTTGCATAGCCAAATCTGGGGATCGGTTTATATGGTCCGATTATGGACCGATGTGGACTAAATTTTTCACGTTTGTTAAAGACCATATACTAACACCATGTACCAAATTTCTACCGAATCGGATGAAAATTGCTTCTCTTAGAGGCTACGAAAGCCAAATCTGGGGATCGGTTTATATGGGGGCTATATATAATTATGGACCGATTTGGACCAATTTTTGCATGGTTGTTAAAGACCATATACTTACATCATGTACCAAATTTCAGCCAGATCGGATGAAATATGATACACTTATAGACTCCGCAAGCCAAATCTGGGGTCCGTTTATATGAGGGCAATATGGTCCGATATGGCCCATTTGCAATACCATCCGACCTACATCAATAACAACTACTTGTGCCAAGTTTCAAGTCGATAGATTGTTTCGTTCGGAAGATAGCGTGATTTCAACAGACGGACGGACGGACATGCTTAGATCGACTAGGAATTTCACCACGATATATATACTTTATGGGCTCTTAGAGCAATATTTCGATGTGTTACATACGGAATGACAAAGTTAATATACCCCCCATTCTATGGTGGAGGGTATAAAAATTGAATTAAAAGAGCTTCCTGTGTAGTTAAAATAAAGAACATATTTGGGACAACATTTTTGGAAGTGCACTTCCAATTTTTTTTTGCTGGGTAGCGATAGGATAACTCTTGTTTACGACAACGGAATACTGTGACAACCAGCGGTATTTCTTTTTTGATCTTTTAAAGTCTTAATTGAGTTTTAAAAAATTTTTCAATTAAAAATTTAATTGATTCAAAAAAATGTTTAATTGAATCAGTAATCATTAATAATTAATAATTAAGCTTTTAATTGACTTTCATTTTTTTTAGTTGATACTATCATTTTTGTGATTGAAGATATTTCAATTAAAAGATTAATTGGATCAATTAATTTCGTGATTGAATCAAAAAAAATTTTTTGTTTGTAATATTCGGCCTAGACGAACTTATGGCCGTATATACTTGTTTTAAATATAATATTTTGTGTATGCAAACACATAATAATTTAGAAATTACCTAGAAACATATATGTGTTTAGAAAGGGAGACCTAGAGAGAGTATGCTGCAAGGAACACAATGGAAGTAACCAATTGCCACCTTAGAAATATATACACACAAAGAAAATTTTATTAAAACTTTTTCTACCAGTGTATGTCTAAGGTGAAACATAGTATGTTTGAACAATACAAACTTTTAAGTTTTATTACAAAACGTCTTGGTTTACTGAAAAGAACAGTGCCTAATATAAATGTGCGATTTTTGAAATGAAAATTTGGAATTTTTTTTGTTTTTGACAAATGTTGAAACTTTTCCAAGATATTTAAATAAATATAATATGAGCCTGTTCGAAACCGAAACTTTTTACTAGCATTGGTAAAAATTTAACGTAAATCGAGGTGAGTATAATTTCAATAATTCTTGACATTTACGACATCACTAGGCTTGGTATGTTTTGATTATATCAAACCGAACAAGTATATACGGCCGTAAGACTGTCATCCACAAATTTCAACCCACATGGTTGTTAAATATCATATACTACCACCACGTACCAAATTTCAACAAGATCGGATGAATTTTGCTTCTCGAAAAGGCACCGGAGGTCAAATCTGGGGATCGGTTTATATGGGAGCTATATATAATTATGGACTGAATTAGGAACCAATTCATGCATGGTTGTTGGTTACCCTATACTAACATCACGTACCAAATTTCAACCGAATGTGAAGAATTTTGCTCTTCCAAGGTGCTCTGGAGGTCAAATCTGGGGATCGGTTTATATGGGGTCTATATATAATTATGGACCGATATCGACCAATTTTTGCATGGGTGTTTGAGGCCATATATTAACATCACGTACCAAATTTCAAGTGAATCAGATGATTTTTGGTCTTCCAAGAGGCTCCGGAGGTCAAATCTGGTGATCGGTTTATATGGGGGCTATATATAATTATGGACCGATGTGGACCAATTTTTGCATGGTCATTAGAGACCATATACTAACACCATGTACAGTAATCCCTCGATTTACATCGTGATTGGTTCCGGAATTTGGCGACGTTAATCGAAACGACGTAAACCGAATTAAAAATTGCTCATACTTACTCCTAAGACCATTTATGTATGTATGTGCGTGTACATAATAAAAAACTTCAAAAATAAAGGTAATTCAGTAATTTCGGTAAGAATTCAGAAAAAAAATGTTTCGATGTAATCATCGTTGATACTTATTTTACTTATGGAAGGCGTTTCTGATAAAAATTCAACGACGTAAATCGAATGGCGACGTAAAGCGAAGTTTGATGGAACAAAAAATTTGACGGCGTAAATCGAAACAACGTAAACCGAGATGACGTAAATCGAGGGATTACTGTACCAAATTTCAGCCGGATCGGATGAAATTTGCTTCTCTTAGCGGCCTCGCAATCCAAATAGGGGGATCGGTTTATATGGGGGCTATATATAATTATGGACCGATGTGGACCAGTTTTTGCATGGTTGTTACAGACCATATACTAATGCCATGTACCAAATTTCAGCCGGATCGGATGAAATTTGCTTCTCTTAGAGGCCTCGCAAGCCAAATCGGGGGATCGGTTTATATGGGGGCTATATATAATTATAGACCGATGTGAACCAATTTTTTCATGGTTGTTAGAGACCATATACTCACATCATGTACCAAATTTCAGCCGGATCGGATGAAATTTGCTTCTCTTATAGGCCTCGCAAGCCAAATTTGGGGGTACGTTTATATGGGGCTATACGTAAAAGTGGACCAATATGGCCCATTTGCAATACCATCCGACCTACATCAATAACAACTACTTGTGCCAAGTTTCAAGTCGATAGCTTGTTTCGTTCGGAAGTTAACGTGATTTCAACAGACGGACGGACGGACATGCTCAGATCGACTCAGAATTTCACCACGACCCAGAATATATATATTTTATGGGGTCTTAGAGCAATATTTCGATGTGTTACAAACGGAATGACAAAGTTAATATACCCCCCATCCTATGGTGGAGGGTATAAAAAAAGGTAGTTTTATTTGTTAAAGTAAATGGATATCTCACTATAGTAAAAAGTTTCGGTTTCGAACAGGCCCTATGAAATCAAAATTTGCAATATCCGTTTACCAAATGTTTTATTTCTTTACGTGCGTGATCTCTGATTTGCCATCATAAAGGGTGATACGGTCAAAATTTGGCCAAGGGAAAACGCGTGTAAATCGGTGAAATCGTTTATTTAAAAAATCAAATTAAATTTCTTTTTCAAGTTCAATTAGTATAAAATTAAGGAAAAATATTCAGTTAGGCTTTCGCTTTTCCAAATCCGAATCGCCGGGTCTCACGCTTGACACCTGCCATCAGATTTTGTACAGCCACCTTTTCCACCTTCTTCGCCGCAGAAAGCAAGTTTGCCTTGAACTGCTACTCGTCCTTAGCAGTTTTTTTGGTCTTCTTTAGGTTCCGCTTGACAATAGCCCAGTATTTCTCAATTGGGCGGAGCTCTGGCGTGTTGGGAGGGTTCTTGTCCTTGGGAACCACCTGCACGTTGTTGGCGGCGTACCACTCCATGGCCTTTTTACCGTATGGCAAGATGCCAAATCCGACCAAAACAGTACGGAACAACCGTGTTTATTCAGGAAAGGCAGCAGACGTTTATTCAAACACTCTTTCACGTAAATTTTTTGGTTGACAGTCCCGGAAGCTATGAAAATGCTGCTTTTCATGCCACAGGTACAGATGGCTTGCCAAACCAGATATTTCTTTGTGAACTTTGACAGTTTTATGTGCTTGAAAATATCTGCTACCTTTCCCCTTCCTTTTGCCGTATAAAACTCCTGTCCCGGAAGCTGCTTGTAGTCGGCTTTGACGTATGTTTCGTCGTCCATTACCACGCAGTCAAACTTCGTCAGCATCGTCGTGTACAGCTTCCGGGATCGCGCTTTGGCCGTCGTATTTTGTTTATCATCGCGATTTGGAGTCACTACCTTCTTGTAAGTCGATAGTCCGGCTCGTTTTTTGGCTCGATGCACGGTTGTAGACGATACACCCAGAGGTTAGGGTTTCGCTTGAAACTACCGGCAACTCTCTTTGTCGTCTCAGCGGCTTCTGGTTTTCGATTTTCCCCCCGATCCAGACTTCCTGGCTCGGATTTTCGCGATGCGCGAGCAAAATTTTGATACGCTGCTCTTCTTGCTTGGACGGCATTTTGACAACTGAAGAGTGAATTCCAAAATCAAAATAAGAGCAACATTCTACACACACACACCTTCAAAATGAGGGGTGTTCATGCAAAAAATGCAAAATTGAAAGAAATATGTCAAGTTTATATTGACCAAATTTTGACCGTATCACCCTTTATGAAGTTATTCGCTTCTCACCAATGCAACAGCAATGAGCGGCCACATTTTTCTCATATTTTGTATGTCTGTAACAGATTTACATTATCAATTTCTCCAATTTCCACTATGAAAAAACTGAGAACTACCGCATAATCCGGTCATTCGCCCCATAGTACAATGTCGAAACACAAAACTTTTTAAGGTCGAAAAAAATGTCATACCCACAACTATCTCCTAGTTAATCCACATCCAAATTATGCAACCTCAATCGCATGAACACATTTCCAGTTCGAAAAAAAACAAATCCTTAAATTTCCTTATTAAACCAAATACCACAATTAATTCAACAAACCTTTCGAACCGAGGCGAGAAAAGGTCAAACAGGTTTGTGGTCAGTACAAATTACTTTTGTGCATCCAACCATGCCCTGGAATACTTCAGACAAAAAAAACGAAACTGCTTCCGTTTAACTTCATCCTAGGGTAATCGGCTACATTGTGGTAATGGGTTCCATTGACTTAATTTATTTAGTTTTCAGAGCATTTTATTTTGATTCGATGCGATTTAGTTGGAGTTACTTTGTGGCCAAATCTAATTAAGTTAACGAAAAATCTGAAATCCCAAAGTGCCCAAGAAGGATACCACCACATCACAGGCACCGCAGCCAACTAACCCAATAACAACATCGTCAAGAACTTGAAGCCGTTTTATGAGTTTAAATGTTGAGCACTTTGTTTGGGTTGCAGAAATCCCTCCAAAAATACCAGCCCGCAACCCACTTCCTCACTCATCAGTCACTCAACCAAAACGAGGCTGTTGAAAATTCAAACGAAGTCATAGTTACCAAAAGGGCGATGTACAGAAAAAAAGGAAAACCAAAAAGAAAAACTAATTTCCGTATAGTAATCTTTATTTGGGGATATGTTGTGAATGATGTGAAAACATCGAAGAGGCATAAAATGAACTGAAGTGAATGTCTACCACATATCCGTGTGAATGTCCTTGAACATTAAAGAGTCGATTCAAGATTCTCTGGAAACGTGAAAGTCTTCTAATATACTGAATTCGATTTATAAAGAACTGGAACTTTTTGCGTATTTAAGTAGGTAACGGATATTAATTGATACTCAAATGAGAAAACGAGGGTGGTCCAATAAGTATTGTATTTAGCCTCATGGGCTGAGCCTAGATTGCAACAAGACTAATTTACAATCTTGTTGTAAATTCTTGTAAAGGGCTATTGTCGAAATGTCGTGTTTTTTTTTTTAACGCGTATGGAAGCGTGACTGTTCACCGATTCTAGAAAAATACAACAAAATGAATTTAAGATAAAGTATTACCGTTGAGAATGTCTTAAAAGTGGCACAACATGTATCACTCCCAATAAATAATGGGACACTCAGTTTAGAAAAGTGGCATGAAAAGTGTCACATACCGCATATGGAAGCATACAGTGCATGAAAGAGGTATTTTCCGTTGATTCTATAAAAATACAACAAAAAGAATATAGTTCGCAATAAAATGTGGTGCATTCATTTTAGAAAAGATCCATAAAAAGTGGCATATGCTGTATATACCGCGTACACAGAAAAAAAAGTGTCTCGTAAATTTAAGAAGATTTTTACAATAATTTATTACAAGAATTTTCCATAATTTTAGTTCATTTTTCGTATCTTCAACGAAAATTAACTACTCGAAAGGAAATTTTACAAATTCTAAGGAGCAATCGTTTAGTTCATGGCCTACAAAATACGATGGAAATTTCCTTAAAAAATTTCTTAACTGGTAGTTAAAAATTCGTTTGTCATGCTATAAAACTACTTGTGAAATGTAAAGTACTTTCTAAAAAATAAGTGCAATTTACTATAAGATTTTTTTGTATGACAAAATATTTTTTTACGAAAAATGAACTTGAAAGTGGATAGCAATTTCTTACTGACAATTCCTATAGTTAATAATTGTTGGTAAAAAATTACCCAATGAAATATTTTTAGTTCACATGTAATTAAATTTATAGACATTTTCTTCAAAAATGGTAGATAACATTTCATGAAAATTTTGCAAATTTTAAGTTAAACGTTTCATCGTTCATAAACTGGTGTGCCTTCACGAATATTATTCTTAGAGTAAATTGTCAGCAGATGCGATGAACTAATGCATAGTACAAAGATCTTTATCGGAATAGTGGAATGTGATTAATGTAAAGATGATGTTACTTGAGTTTTGTTGTGTATACATGAGCGTGGGGTTGTTTTTATTTTTGTTCATTTAGTGGTTTGTGTGTGTGTGTTTGTTATTCGTGGATGGTTTATTTGGCTGGATGAGGTGTTGTTTTCAATAAAGGCACATGTGTTTTTGTTGTTGTAGGAATGTTTTTTCTTTGCTTGGTTTTGTTTGGCATGCTTCAGTTGTATAGTTGGCGTTGGCGTGGGTTGTTGCATCTTTTAAGCAGGTATGCAACAAAGGAATATAAAGGCATGGAATATTTTGGATTTTTGAGACATATATTGGTGTTTGTTTATTAAACCTTTTAAATGAAAGTTATTAATATTTTATCGGTAGTTTAGAAAAAAGTTATTAAGAATATTTAGTAAAATATGTTGAAATTGAAAGTGTATTGATATTTTCATTATTCAATGTAAAAAATTAATATTCAATTCCAGATGAATATGGAAAATTTTTGTTATATCTCAGCGTATAGTTTAGTCATAAATTGGTAAGTATTTTTTAATATGGCTTTCTTTTAAAATGAATATTTTTTATGTATATTATTATTTGTTAATTAATTTTTTGGAAAGCAGTTTAATGTTTTTCTTTGTTGTAAAAGCAATATTTAATTTCAGAGCAACTACAGATGGATTCGAACAAATTTAAAAAATAGAGAATTGGTAAGTTTTCTTTTAAAAATTGGCCTTCTTTCAACTAGAATATTTACGTTTTTATTACCTTTTTATCATCAAAATTACAGGTTTTTAATACCTTATTTTAGTATTTCTTTAACCAATTTTTTTGGAAATCAATGTAATATTTTTAATGAAAAAAAACAAATATTTAAATTCAGAATAACCTCTTAAAAATTTTTAAATTTTTCGTACTCTTTGATTGTAATAAGTGAATTGGTAAGGATTCTTTAACTTTCTTTTAACCCTGTACAGTCATCCTTATTTTTTGTAAATTAACGTCATCCTTCGTCATTTTTACTACGGCTCATTTCAAGACGCTATAATTTTCATCGTGAGCGAAAAAGTGAACCAAACTTGAATTTATTTTCTTATTCAATTTGGTTTTAAGTAGTATAAAACAAAAATTCATAAAACGGTCGAATTAGTATAACTTAAATTCACCATTTCCCAATAGACTAAAATGCATTTTAAATCGAAAATTAAATTACGTGTCGTCATTTTGACGAATGATGACTTTCTAGGGTTAACCACAATATTTTTATGCATATTATTATTTTCTTCATTAGATTCTTTGGAAACCTATTTAATAATTTTAATTAATGTAAAAAATAAATATTTAATTTCAGAGTAACACGAATAAATTTGGACAACTTTTTATATTTCCCCTCAGCGTACAATTTAATAGAGAATTGGTAAGTTTTATATTAAAACTTTGTCTTTCTTTCAACTAGAATATTTATTTTATTATATCCTTCACAACGATACACCCTCACAAAAAATCGCTTCTGTAACATATACTCCCAAATATATTTTGCTTCAAGCATATACATTTTTGGGTATTGCCCAAACATTTATATGTTTGATCTCTACCAATATATAATATGTTTGAAAGCATATTGGTCTAAAAAATATATGTTTGGGTAGTCTAAGTTCCAAACATTTTGTATTTTTGCTTCCAAATTCAATAATGTTGTCTTCCAAAAAACAATATGTTATTATGTGACCATATAATATGTTTGGAATCATTTTGCACCCAAAAATATTATATGCTTAAAAAAATTTCTCCCAAACAATATTGTGCTCAAAATTTTATATTTATTTATATATTTACAATCATAATGAATTATGAAAATAAACAGGTAATATAGGTGCTAACAACATAGGTTTTCGACCTGAATGCTCAAAATTTTGTTTCTGCCTAATTGTATATTCCCTCACATCTTTCTCACTTCCACGAGATTTTTTAGTTCTTAGCACCTTTTTCTGTAATACAAACATTGTAGAAGAAATTATTCAATTTTATGATTTTTTTTATTTCAATTTTACCTTTTGCCGGACGGGGATTCGAACAGCGGACCACACAATTTGTAAGGATCAAAGAAGTAGCTGATCAATTGCCCAAGGGAAAATAAAATGTTAATTTTGTAATAACAAGCAACAACCATCAACTTAATTCAATATCGCTCCCTGTTAAATAGCGCTCCAAGCTACTAAACACATATATGTTTATAGGCTATTTCTAAATTAATATATGTTTGCATCCAAGCATATTATATTTACAAACATTTTATGTCCCAAACATAATATGTTCTAACATATTAACATATATGTCCCAAACATGTTATGCTAGTTTATGAACATTATATGCTTGCACTCAAAAATATTGTGTTTAAAAATTTGTGTTCCAAACATATAATGTTTATAGCCAAACATATGAAAAGCAGTCTTTTTCATCCGTGTAACAACACAGTTTTATGAGTTTATATAGAATACTTCATTATTTCTCTAATTGTTTCAGGTACAAATTTTATGAGATACGTTTTCCAAAGAAAATTTGAATTCCTGACACCATTTGATAAAATGCCCCCAAATATGGTAAGTTACAAGCTAAAATGAAGAATTAAAAAATTATATTTCATTACATGGTGTTCATTTTTAACAATTTTCATTATTGCTTCCATTTTTTTCCAGCAAGATATGTTAAAGAAATACCTACGATGAATAAAAAAAGGATAAGTCAAAATGTCCAAACAGCGAGTTCAAATGAACTACTCTCTGTTCCACGTGATCATAATTTTTATTCACCAAAAACATTGTATTAAAAACATTCATCATAATGAAAGTACTTTTGCTTAAAGAAACTTTAATTTTAATGTATGAAAATGTTCATAATAATAAAACGGTTTGTTGTTCCTTTAATTATTTAATTTCTCTGTACTGTGGAAGGATTGATTTAAAAATAGTTTAGTTGCCAACATTTTAAAGAGACTGTTAACCAATTTTTATTATCGGGTTTCCCACAAAATAAGCAAGTAAACCAAACTAATATTGACTTTTTAACTTGGTAGGGGTATATAAATCTTATGGTGTTGTAAAAATCAACTAAAATACAATGTTATAGATGAACTAAAATTTAAGAGAATTATAAACTAGACAAGTTGAAAAAAATCTTAAGGGCTAAATCATGGTCAATATTACTACAGTTTAGTTCATTTTGCAATGGAAAAGGGTTCACTGTTTTTTCAGTGTATGGAAACGGTACAGTCCGTTGATTCTAGAAGATGAAAAAAATAATATAGGCTACCGTTGAAAATTTCTTGAATGTAGCATAACAAGTGTCATTAGCTACAAAATGTCGGCTAACTCATTTTAAAAAAATGACCGAAGAACTTATATAAACTACTTGTTATAGATTTGTGAATGCGGCCTTAGATCTTAAGTAATTCAACAATAATTTTATCCCCAAAAATTACTCCTTGAAAACGATGGTTTGAAGATTCTCCTGCCACAGAACATTTTCAGTGCATACTTTTAGGTGGTTTTTTGGTAAAACAGAAAAACTAATGCGGTATAAAAGGATTTAATTAAAAAGTGGCATGTCCTTGCAAAAATAATTAAGATTTCCATTTTAAATTAATTACTTACCAAATTTTTACCAGGTTACCTCTACGATTATCTGATACTGAGAGATTTTGCTGGGATGTGCCACTAAAGTCGCACAACAGAATAGTGATCGGTTGTTGCTCCGATTATCATTTTTTTAAAGGTAATTTGTCCAGCTAAATCATTTGACTCTTCTCCTTCAAGGCTGCCGCCAAATTTGATTTAAAGAATTTCAAAAGGGTGGAATGTCGGTTTTTGACCTGCCATGTGCAGATACTAAATAAAAAGTGAAACATGTATATACGGCCGTAAGTTCGGCCAGGTCGAATCTTATGTACCCTCCACCATGGATTGCGTAGAAACTTCTACAAAAGAATGTCATCCACAATCGAATTACTTGGGTTGGGTATCTTAAAACTTCGTAACATCGTTTTCTAAATTGTGAGTTAGTCCATAGGTGGTATATATTAGACAAAAAAGTTATGTATACACTGAAAAAAATTTTGTCCTGAGGTCAAATATTTCATGTCTTTAAAATACGAATGCATAGAAGACGCATTTCTCTAATATAAAGTTTTTTTCCTTGTCCAAAAGTCGATAAACCTTTCGATGAAGTCGTATTGTCGTTATAATTAAGTGATTTCACTTAAAAATGGGTATCATAACATGAAAGAAAAAACGTTTGGGCTAAGGTCAACTTGACTTTATTAATTCAGAAAAATTGTTTAAATTTAATGAAACTGTCTTTAAATTTGTTGTCTTTTTGCATCTTGACTACAAAGCAAAAAATCGTTCAAATCCAGGACATGATTTTCAACACTTTATTTTAAAGACGTTACTTACTTTAAACATAGCATAATTTCTACTGGAAGTCGAGCCTTAATGTGGAAAATAAAGTTGTCGTTAACTCGTTTTAAAAGGACTTTGATAGCGTATGAAGAAAAAAATCTGAAAAAGCGAAAAATTAAAATTTGCTTCCTAGAAGCAAGTACACAAAACCCAAATTTAAAAGGAATTGTGTCCTAAAAATATCCTTACTTGTATTCTCCGCCTCGTTGGCTCGGAATCAATACCAAAATTTTTAAAGTAAAGACAAAATCTTTAGAACCGGGCATGCTTTTTTTCAGCGTAGGTAAGCCTAGAAATAATTAGGCTTACCTACGCTGATCTAGCGATCGGTTTACATGATTATGGACTGATATGGACCACTTTTGACATGGTTGTTAAATATCATATACTACCACCACGTACCGAATTTCAACCAGATCGGATGAATTTTGCCTCTCCATAAGGCACCGGAGGTCAAATCTGGGGATCGGTTTATATGGGGCCTGGGATTTCGACCAATTTTTGCATGGGTTTTTGAGGCCATATATTAACACCACGTACCAAATTTGAACTGAATCAGATGAATTTTGGCCTTCCAGGAGGCTCCGGAGGTCAAATATGGTGATCGGTTTATATGGTGGCTATATATAATTATGGACCAATGTTGACCAATTTTTGCATGGTCATTAGAGAACATATACTTACACCATGTACCAAATTTCAGCCGGATCGGATGAAATTTGCTTCTCTTAGAGGCTCCGCAAGCCAAATCTGGGGATCGGTTTATATGGGGGCTATATATAATTATGGACCGATGTGGACCAATTTTTGCATAGTTGTTAAAGACCATATACTAACGCGATGTACCAAATTTAAGCCGGATCGGATGAAATTTGCTTCTCTTAGAAGATTCGCAAGCCAAATTTGGGGGTCCGTTTATATGGGGGCTATACGTAAAAGTGAACCGATATGGCCCATTTGCAATACCATCTGACCTACATCAATAACAACTACTTGTGCCAAGTTTCAAGTCCATAGCTTGTTTCGTTCGGAAGTTAGCGTGATTTCAACAGACGGACGGACGGACGGACATGTTCAGATCGACTCAGAATTTTATCACGACCCAGAATATATATACTTTATGGGGTCTTAGAGCAATATTTCGATGTGCTACAAACGGAATGACAAAGTTAATATAAAATCCTTGGTTTCAGGTCCCATTTCATGCCGACAGCTGTTTTCCATAGTGACTGTAAAGCTTCTCAGTCCTCTATTTGATATGCACTTCCAATTATGATGATTTCGTTCTAATGTTACTCCCAAGTAGGGCAAAGGCTTAATTCCCGAGACCAAACGACTTCGTTCTACTATCCTTACACTTACCACCGGTACGTCACAATGGATTGAATAGTCGAAATGAGCCCGAAAAAAAAACCTAAACCCCCGGTTCATATTCATACCTCCCTATGAAGTAAGCAGCCGTATCCTTAGGACTCTCTAAACTACCCTGATCACCCTATTGTGTTTCGGTCAATAATATTAATGGCAATTTCACCATATGTCTAAAGTTCTGTTCGGCTGACGGTTGGACAACAAGACTTTATAACGGCTACGCTACACGAATATTAAACAAACAAACATAGTTGTTGCAAGTTCCAAGTTTGTTTTCCCAACCATCACTACTATCCAGGAGAATGTAAACAAGAGTTGCATGAGATCCACCACACTAAAATTGTGAGAGATTTGAAAATGTAGGCAACTTTTTTGTTTAATGGAAAAATGCCGTTTCGGCCACTATACCTTGCGCTAGCGAAAAGTGTTAGCGCATTTTGGTGCAGTGAAAGTGTTGACGTTTCATACAAATAGCACTAAAGAAACATAACAAGAAAAATGAATGCAGTGGTATTTCTGGGATCGCTCTGTGATGCAGGTCTCCCATACATAGCCCACCTATAGATTATGTACATACCTTTACATACATAATTTTATTCTCCATGGGAATGAAATTCTTCTTCTTCTCCGACTTCTTTGGGTTTGTTTTGCTTCCATTTCAATTTCGCTATTTGTCTGATTTATGCTCTCTACTGTCAAAGAGCATAAATTCACAGTATTTCTAGCCAACTGCTGTCGTATTGGTGTGGCGAAACACCTCTTTATTTTGAACTTGTCCTTTACATGTTTGTTGGTTACTAGGAAACGGAAATGAGAGAAAAACTATAAAGTTTGTGCAATTAACATAAAGGGAATGATAAATGCAGAATTGACGGCGGATATAGTAAATGTTGATTCAAGAAACTGGAAAATTCACGATAGAGTTTCGCTCTTTTATGTCAGAGAATAAAAAAATGGTTTAACGTAAATTTTTTAGTGTTCATTGCACAGGATGCTAACGGAAATTGCAACAAACTTTATTTCCTTAGTCAAGGCGGCCATGACATCTACTGCAGAAAACAACGCAGGTTGTTAGTGTAGCGAATTGAAATTTCGTCAAGCGACTTTTATTTTATTGATTATAGGTGAGATTATGCTCAATAAATGTGTAAACACAACCATACACTGGTAGAAAAATGCTTCGTACTATTAACAAACGGGCTTAGTTGATTACTTTTCGTTAATATAACGAAATAAGAACGAAAGTGATCGTCAATACAATGAAATCAATGGTAAAAAGACAATTTTGTGTTTTCGTTTTTCTTTATATTAATAAAATACGTTTCGTTAATATTACGAATATAAACTTTGTATTTTTTTTTTGTTGTTTTTTTTTTTTTTTTGAGAATTAGAACAAGCATTTTTGCAAAGATGGAATTTTATAATCATTTGCACATATTTAGAGAGCAACTTTTGGCTTGCGGAGCCTCTAAGTGAAGCAAATTTCATCCGATCCGGCTGAAATTTGGTACATGGTGTAAGTATCTGGTCTCTACACACAAAAAATTTTTTTTCTGATTCAATCACGAAATTAATTGATCCAATTAATTTTTTAATTGAAATGTCTTCAATCACGAAAATGATAGTATCAATCACAGTTTTAATTGGGCATAGAAAAAATTCTTGATTAAAAAATTAATTGATTTCATTGCCAAATTTCAATTAATTTTTTAATTGATTCAATTAAAAATTTAATTGATGTTGATTGCAAAACTCAATTAATTTATTAATTAAAGAAGGTAACTATTTTCAATTACATTCTGAATTGGCTTAGAATTTTTATTTGAATTAACAATTGATTGATTGAAAAAAAATTTTAATTAAAAATTTAAAAAAAATGTTCATCATCATCATAAACTGACTTAGTCTTCCGAATTTGATTAAAAGTTAATTGTATCAATTAACTTTTTAATTAAAAATTTTAAAATGTTCAATCATTGACTTAATTAATTTAATGTTTCTATCTTGATTAAAAAGTTAATTGTACCAATTAATTTATTAATTGAAAAAAATTTCAACTTCAATTAACTTTTTAATTGGAAATATTTTGGTGATATTTTTTTCTGTGTAACAACTATGCAAAAATTGATCCACATCGGTCAATATATATATAGCCCCCATATACACCGATCCCCCGATTTGGCTTTCGGAGCCTCTAAGAGAAGCAAATTTTATCCGATCCTGCTGAAATTTGGTACATGGTGTAAGTATATGGTCCTTAACAACCATGCCAAAATTTGTCCACAAGGGTTCATAATTATATATAGCCCCCCTATAAACCGATCCCCAGATTTGGCTTACGGAGCCTCTTAGGGAAGAAAATTTCATCCGATCCGGCTGAAATTCGGTACATGGTGTTAATATATTGTATCTAATGGCCATGCATAAATTGGTTCACCTCGGTCATTAATTATATATAGCCCCCACATAAACCGATCCCCAGATTTGGCTTGCGGAGCCTCTAAGAGAAGAAAATTTCATCCGATCCGTCTGAAATTTGGTACATGGTGTATGTATATGGTATCTAACAACTGTGCAAAAATTTGTTCACATCGGTGCATAATTATAGGAAACTTATACTCTGTGAATTTGATCAATAAAAAATTAAAATGGAACTAGCGCATACTAATATCTCAAGATTTAGCCAATCTGACACACTACTATATGTTATGTCATATAATATTTTCTTTCATATGTATTAATTGTTAATTTTGTAACTGAAGTATAAATAAAATCTGTTCTAATATAATCTAAAATCATTTCGTTGGGCACCGTAGAGCAATGGTTAGTACGTCCGGGTTGCATACCAAGGGTCGTGGGTTCGATCCTTGCTTCAACCGAACACCATTTTTTTTTTTTTTTGTTTTATATATTCCAGATATGTTCGGAATATGAAACTGTAAAAATTGTCTTATTAAGTCAGAAAAGAAAAGTGCTTGATATAAACGAAATGGACTGTGTTGTTGGTTCAAAAATATTTTGTTTTTTATTGAAGCAATAAAAATTTTGAAACCTACGATTCTTTTTGGTGAAAAAAGTTTAAAAATTCGAAGAAATTCAAAAAAACTCTAACAAAAGAAAAACGTTTTCGGTACATATTTTCAAACGTTTTTTTTTTTTTTTTTTCTTTGCGTGCAGTTCTTTCTTATTTCTCTCACTGTTATCTCTTGAACCTCACCTACCATACACCGTATGACACTCAATGCATATTCGCATAGCATTTCATATGAAAGTTTCTTGTTTATATTACAATATTTATTTTATCAACATTGTGCTATTCAAAAAGTCTTAGGATAAAGTAAACTCTCCATTGAGCAGTGGAGCTCTAGTAGGAGAATGATTTAGGGAACATATCTCAAATATTTTAAATAAACAAATAAACATTTGCATATCAAGGATTCTGCATTACAAGGATTTCGGTGAGGAATAATAGGGTAATACCCAAAATTAATTATGCGTATAAATTTACAATGAAAAGGGAGTTTTACAAACAAATTTAATTAAAACAATTTTTAGCTATTTTTATTTTTAATTACCTCAAAAGGCTTCAAAAAAATTAAATCACAATGTAATATTGGAAAACATGAAATATGTTTTATCTCCCTATTCATTTTTTAAAAGCCTTCCGGTTTTTCTGGTTTTACCTTAATTAACAGCTACATTAGAGCGTATAAGCTTCATTTAAACGAGTTCTCAAGGATTCCAAGAGATGTTAGAAAAATAAAGTCCCTTGGAATATTTACGTGCCTTGGCATATGCGATGAGAATTCACAACACATCTGCTGCAGAAATTTATAATGATTCTTGTGCAGCAGGATGATGGTGGAGCACTTCGTGTCTGGCATGTGGTGAGTGCATAAAGTGCACAAAGCTAAATGGCAAGTTAGCCACTGCCTGAGACACCTCCTCAATGTACTTTCTTGTTGCGTAGTTTAGTTGCTCCAGTTAGTGGCAAACAAATGCGAAAGTAAATGTTCTGTGAACTTCATCTCGGGCATCTTAAAAAACAAAACGTGACTTTTAAACACATAATCCCATTGAACATTGAACTACCTTTAGTTAGGTGGCAAACAAGTTTATGTCTTTTCAAGTTCGTTAAGTAATAGAGGATTGGAGGTGTATCCTTATTGTCATATAAAAGATAAACTTAAGTCACATATGGTTCAAAAAGTGCTCTCCAACTCTTAGCTAAGTGGTGTGACTCCAAGGATGATAAGCTCTAGAAGTTGCAGTTTTAAAGCGTAAATTCACTTGTGAGTATTTGATGAAGCAAATTAATCTGTGATGGTCTTATAGAGATTTGAAGGACACAAATACTCAAAAATCTTACACGCAGTACCAGGGGGAGCCTGCACTCATTCTAGCCAAGACATTTTTCTATGCGGTTTCGTGGGAAATTTCCCTAATTTTTGGATTTTTGTGGGGATTTTTTCAATTCAGTTCAGTTTACATGAGTACTGAGGCTTGAATGTTTCCCCTCATCAATTTTCAACACTGATTTGGAAACTAATCTCATAAATATAGAAATTATGAAGATGGTTCACCTTTATATTGATCTATCACCCAATTTTATTACTTCAGTATTTAGAAGTGAAATTTCGTTCAAAAATACATAGGGATCGAACTAAAATTTTCATTTCTCCTGCATTTGGAAGACGATCGCCGCTCTTCTGGTAAGACAAAAATTTTATATTGTTTAAATTTTTTAAATCATTAGTGATATCTATAGAAATAAATTTCTATAGATTTAAAGTTTTGACAATACAATTTTGACAAAATTTATACAAAAATAAAATTTTGGCAAAACTGTCTATAGAAATAAACTGTCTATAGAAATTTAACAAAATTGTCTACAGAAATAAAATTTTGACAAATTTTCTACAGAAATAAAATTTTAACAAAATTTTCTACGGAAATAAAATTTTGTCAAAATTGTCTATAGAAATAAAATTTTAACAAAAATTTCTATAAAATAATATTTCGACAACAATTTCTATAGAAATAATGACGGTGGCAAAGGAAAAGAGATATGTTTGTACGAATTTATTTCGGCATAAGCCGGCTATCAAGTAAAACCTTTTTTCGGAGGGTTCAAGTGCGGTTCATTGTTGGGTTTAATGAACTGCCTGAATTTAGTCTGATAATTGGTTGATAGTTTTGCTGCAAGTAGAGGATGCTGATGAGGAATGTGATAATTCCGAAACGTGCGTACATCCAACCATCTTGCAGTCTATATTGCTTTGCCCAAATAAATTTGACAAACATTATTTTCCTCTGTTTGTTAAGCTACACTTGTAGTTTAGTCAATGTATGGTTTTAAGCTGAAATAATAAAATAAGTATATACGGCCGTAAGTTCGGCCAGGCCGAAGCTTATGTACCCTCCATCATGGATTGTGTAGAAACTTCTTCTGAACACTGCCATCGAATTACTTAAGTTGCGGTAAACTTGCCGATGGCAAGGTATCTTAAAACCTCCTAACACCATCTTCTAAATTGTATGTAAGTCCTACGTGGTATATATTAAATCAAAAAAGATCGATCCAATACGTATATAATTCAGTTTGACAAAGTAGACATAAAATGTTGACAAAATTTTCTACAGAAATAAAATTTTTAACAAAATCTTCTATAGAAAAAAATATTTTCACAAAATTTTCTATAAAAAAAAAATTTTGACAAAAATTTCTACAGAAATAAATTTTTTATAAAATTGTCTAAAGAAATAAAATCTTGGTAGATTATTTTTGGCTCGAGTGGCAACCATGATTATGAACCGAATGAAATGTTGACAAAATTTTCTATAGAAATGAAATGTTGACAAAATTTTCTATAGAAATAAAATTTTGACAATGATGAAAATTTTATTATGAACCGAATAAAATTTTAACAAAATTTTCTCTAGAAATAAAATTTTGACAAAATTTTCTATAGAAATAAAATTTTGGTAGATTATTTTTGGCTCTAGTGGCAACCATGATTATGAACCGATATGGAGCAATTTTTGTGTGATTGGACTAATTTTTGTATGTTTTTTAGCGACCATATACTAACCCCACGTTCCTAATTTGAACCGGATCGGATGAATTTTGCTCCTCCAAGAGGCTCCGGAGGTCAAATCTGGAGAACGTTTTATATGGGGGCTATATATAATTATGGACCGATATGGACCAATTCTGGCACGGTTGTTAAAGATCATATACTAATACCATGTTCCAAATTACAACCGGATTGGATGAAATTTGCTTCTCTTGGAGACTTCGCAAGCCAAATCTGGGGATCGGTTTATATGGGGGGCTATGTATAATTATGAACCGATGTCGACCAATTTTTGCATGGTTGTTAGAGACCATATACCAATATCATGTACCAAATTTCAGGCGGATCGGATGAAATTTTCTTCTCTTTGAGGCTCCGCAACCCAAATCTGGGGATCGGTTTATATGGGGGCTATATATAATTATGGACCGATGTGAACCAATTTTTGCATAATTGTTAGAGACCATATACCAACACCATGTACCAACTTTCAGCCGGATCGGATGAAATATGCTTTTGTTAGAGGCTCCACAAGCCAAATCTGAGGGTCCCTATATATATGGGGGCTATACGTAAAAGTGGACCGATATGGCCCATTTTCAATACCATCCGACCTACATCGATAACAACTACTTCTTTCAAGTCGATAGCTTGTTTCGTTCGGAAGTTAGCGTGATTTCAACAGACGGACGGACGGACGGACGGACATGCTTAGATCGACTCAGAATTTCACCACGATCCAGAATATATATACTTTATGGGGTCTTAGAGCAATATTTCGATATGTTACAAACGGAATGACAAAGTTTATATACCCCCATCCTATGATGGAGGGTATAAAAACAACAACAATGATTAAAGAACAAAACCAACAATAACAAAACAAAACGAATAAAATTTTGACAAAATTTTCTATACAAATAAAATTTTGACAATATGTCTTATAGAAATAAAATTTTGTCAAAATTTTCTATAGAAATAAAATTTCGACAAAATTTTCCATAGAAACAAAATGTTAACAACATTTTCTATAGAAATGAAATTCGAACAAAATTTTCTATAGAAATGAAATTTTGACAAAATTTTTGTATAAAATAATATTATGACAAAAACTTTTAATAGAAATAGCATTTTGACAAAATTTTCCAACTTTTATTTTTATGCTGGTGCGTATAATAAATTTACACAAAAACATAATGTATTTGGAATCGATATCATGTCATGCCAACCTCAATTAATTGTTAATATAATCTCGCCAATTTGATTCCGTCAATGTTCACTGTAAGGAACTTCGAAACACGTAATTCGATGTAATTGCTAACATATTCCCCTCTATTAATTTCACAAGCAAAAAGGATCTCTTGGTAGTGATTAATGGAGACCACATCTATCATTAGCCAATCACTTAAATGCTAATATGGTTCAACTATTAAGATGAATACTTAAGTACATCCATACAAAAGAGGCTAATCTCTTATGATAGGGCTAATTGTCATCATCAGTTATCACTTTTGGGAAAGTCATAGACATTCCTGGCACTTGAATATTTTGTGGTAGTAGAGAGAAGAGCGTTCGAATAGCATTACCTCGAGTACATGAAAATCGATGACGGAGCCAAAAAGTCTTAGCCATGAAATTCCCACATATGAGACTTGTGTGCTCCTTGAAATGTAGCGAAGTTTTGTGTAATTTGTAAAAGCATTAGGATGCCATTAGCAGAGATAATCAAAAATTGTTCCTCACAAAAACACACATACACAGACAAAGTTTATGCCTTTAAAAAATGTTGGCGTATAAATATAAGGAATCTCAACAATCATCCTCAAGGATAACAAACACTCATGTATACATGTTATGGACATACTTACAAACAAAGACCGCCACACACAGACAGAGGCAAGGAAAAACACAAACAACCACAAACACATGTCTAAGTTGTTCCTGTTGTTGTTCCTTTTTTGCCAGGGTCCAAAAACCCGCAATTGAGGAGACGTACTAAGTATTTTTATCACTTTTTTTACGCTACACCATTTTGCGGTTGAATTCATGAAAGTGCGAATGTTCTGGCCCACAAATTTTAAGCCCCATGACTTCTATGCTTGTGGTGGGAGGTAGCTATCCACCCGGATATTCTCACATGGCCCTTGAAGTGATGTGCTACAGGAATTTTTTAAAACATAGAACTTTGCGAGAAAAAATATTAGCTAGGTAGTGAAGATAATGACATATTACCTTGAATGGTGGATGTTAAAGTGCACCATTGATTAGGTTTTTATGGTGATATTGTGATATCACAGGCGGCTATACTCTGTCGTATTCCATATTAAGCTCCATGACAAGAGGTATGATTTTTAGTTCTGTCAATCAATGTTTGCAATTTCGTCAAAATAATTCTATTTGATCCGGAGAAAACTATCACTCAAATATTTTCAATTAAAAAGTAAATTGAAGTTGAAAACATAATCAATTAATTTTTTAATTAAAATATTATCATTTTAATAAAATAATAAAAATATTTCAAATTAGGAATACAATTAAAATTTTTCTCCCTGAATATTGAATATCTTCAATCATTAATATTTACTCTACTATTTATTAGTTCATTAAATTTTGACTCAAATCCAGAAAAATTCAACAAAGACACATAACAAAGTTCCAAATCATATAAACCGAAAAAAGTAAACTGTTTTATTGAAAGAATTAATTATATCGAACGAAAATTGATCTACCATAAATTCTACTCCACATTTTGAGATTTCCACAAACCGTTGTTAAATTACGAAAATTTTATGCCCTGTTCTACCTTTTTAACTGCAGTTCACGAAATTACACCCTCTCATAAAAGAAACAAGTATATACGGCCGTAAGTTCGGCCAGGCCAAATCGTATGTACCCTCCACCATGGATTGCATAGAAACTTGTACTATATATAACTATAGACCGGTATGAACCAATTTTGGCATGGTTGTTAGCGACCATATACTAGCGCAATGTACCAAATTTCACCAAGTAACAAATTTCAACCGGATCGGGCGAATTTTGCTCTTCCAAGGGCCTCCGGAGGTCAAATCTGGGGGATCGGTTTATATGGGGGCTAAATATATGTTAATTATGGATCGATATGGACCAATTCCTACATGGTTACTAGAGACCATATACTAACACCATGTACCAAATTTCAGCCGGATAGGATGAAATTTGCTTCTCTTAGAGGCTCCGCAAGCCAAATCGGGGGATCGGTTTATATGGGGGCTATATATAATTATTAACCGATGTGGACTAATTTCTGCATAGGTGTTAGAGACCATATATTTACACCATGTACCAAATTTCAGCCGGATCGGATGAAATTTGCTTCTAATAATTATGGATCGATGTGGTCCAGTTTTTGCATGGATGTTAGAGACCATATACTAACACCAGGTACCGGATCGGATGAATTTTGCTCCTTCAAGATGCTCCGCAAGCCAAATCTGAGCGTCGGTTTATATGGGTATCGTATAAGTGGTCCGATATGGCTCATTTGCAATACCATTCGACCTACATCAATAACAACTACTTGTGCCAAGTTTCAAGTCGATAGCTTGTTTCGTTCGGAAGTTAGCGTGATTTCAACAGACGTACAGACGGACATGCTTAGATCGACTCAGAACTTCACCACGACCCAGAATATATATACTTTATGGGGTCTTAGAGCAATATTTCGATGTGTTACAAACGGAATGACAAAATTAATATACACCCCATCCTATGGTGGAGGGTATAAAAATGAACTAAAATTAAAGAAGGACCATACAATAGTTCATTTTTACTATTTTTGGGAATCGTACGAAAATTTCCTTTAGTTCATATTGAACTTATGTAGTCGGTCATTGAAAGTTATACCCACCCACGGGAGCCACCGTGGTGCAATGGTTAGCATGCCCGCCTTGCATACACAAGGTCATGGGTTCGATTCCTGCTTCGACCGAATACCAAACAGTTTTTCAGCGATGGATTATCCCACATCAGTAATGCTGGTGATATTTCTGAGGGTTTCAAAGCTTCTCTGGTTTCACTGGAATGTGGAACGCCGTTCGGACTCGGCTATAAAAAGGAGGTCCCTTGTCATTGAGCTTAACATGGAATCGGGCAACACTCAGTGATAAGAGAGAAGTTCACCAATGTGGTATCACAATGGACTGAATAGTCTAAGTGAGCCTGATACATCGGGCTGCCACCTAACCTAACCTTACCTAACCTACCCACGTTTAGTTCCTAAATTGTTTGAGACATACTTTAAAAAAGTAAGATTTCATTAAGCTGTGGAAAATTTCGAAAAAATAATAAAATTTAACAACAAACAAATATTTTTTTGCTATAAATATAAGTTAAATTTAGCGTTAGTTTAACTACGCATTTTTTCTATGTACAATCTTACAAAATTACAAGATAATTATTTCAACAGAAAGTGAAATAATTTATTTCTAAACGAATAAATTAAAAAAACTACTCGAAATTGGAAGAGGAGATCAGTAGATAGTTGATTTTCTTAATTAACAAATCAATTGAATTTTGGAATTAAAATCAATTAAATATTTAATTGAATCAATTTAAAAATTAATTGAAAATTTAGAAGAAATCAATTACTTTTTTAATCAAGTAGGATTATTTTTTTGTAATTACTTCCATGATTGATGCTATCATTGATCAATTAATTTCGTGATTGAATCAGAAAAAAAATCCAATCGCGATACGACAGAACGTCTACCATATCATTGAATGCTTCCCAATTCTATACTAAGCCCAATGATAAAGACCAATTTGTTATAGGTCAATGCGACTTTTGATAGTGACCAAAATCGATTACTAGAATTTTAATAACAAAAAAATTCGTAGAAGCGACTTTGAATTCAAATGAGAACCCCGAAAGTCGTGACGTCTAAAGTCCACCTTTAAAAAATTGCATAAAACCGATTTTTTTTCAAATTTAAAAAAGTCACAAATCGATTTTTTCAAATTTTGGAAAATTCGACTTTTTGATTCTCTCCAAAAAGCAAACAATTTGTATGCCAGACCATCAAGATGATGTCTACCCTGAGGAAGAACTCTCTCAGGGTAGAATAGAAGTATAAGAATAATCTTATACTTAATTACATTTTTTTAAATCTTCTTAAGTACGAAAATGTTTCATTAAATACCAGCTCAATTTATTTTTAAAATTTTCTTGGTAACTTTATCTACCCCCTCTCACTACCACATAATTTATTCAGCTCTTACCATTTTCTTTTCTGTACAACAATTAATGTAGAAGCAAATATCAGGTTTCTTAATCAGTTTAAAATTTCACCCTTTTGCCATTACAGAGAATCGAGCCACAAATCAATCGTTTTGTAAACCAATACACTATCCACTGGGCCGTGTATCTCTTCCGAGCAGGTCTATTTATAGACCAGTATGTAACGCACACAAAAGTGCATTTAAAGAAACTTCGTATAAAGAAAACAAACAACTGTATCTGATGCTCCGTTTCTGATGGAAATAATTAAAGTTAAGCATACAATTTCGAAAGTGTAAATTTAGAAGGTGTGAGATTATAATGTTCTTCAGAAAAGAACAGCGCTTGATATTAACGAAATCAGCTGCGGTTGCTATAAACAAAATTTTCATTCATTGGACATATGCAACCATGCAAAAATTAGTCCATATCGGTCCATAATTATATCAAGTCGCCATGGTTATGTTAGGGTAAAAGTGGCAGCCCGATTTAATTTCAGGCTCACTTAGATTATTCGGTCCATTGTGATACCACATTAACTAAAACTACCTATTATATATGGACACTTCTAGTTTTAACCGCTGAACCTTCTCGATTATTTTCTTCTGTTGAACCAACCAGATAGTTCCAAAACACATTAGCAGACTGCTTAAGTTAACGTTTTCCAGGTCCGCCCGCAATCTAAAGCTATATGTCCCTAAAATTCGCTTACGCCTTACACATAATGCAGAACACTCACACAAGTGTGTTTAATTGATTCATTTTCTCCGCATCATGACAGTAGTCAGTATGATTCGCGCCAATAGTTTTTGCAAAATCGGCAGCCTAACAGGCAGCGACCCGTTATAGCACATATCAGGAGAGATCTGACATCTTGGGAACACTAGCATATCTAGTGTGCGGTTTAAGTTTAAATGGGGCCATATTTGCTTAGTGTCATTACAACCCTTACAATCCTCCCATCGGACATATGAGCTTGCATGTAGCCTACCAACAGATTCTAGTTCCCCTGGAATATATAAGGTAGTTCCTAGCCTCACCTCATCCGCTTCGCAGTTCCTATTGCCAGGCACCCATATTAGGTGAGTATTGTGCTGCTCAGTCATCGCGTTGAGAGATTTGCGGCAGTCGATGACCGTTTTCGAGTTAAGGAATACAGATTCCATGGATTTTATTGCAGGTTGACTGTCTGAGTATATATTAATGTCAACATTTGTTGGAACATTATTTCTCAGCCAATTCGCCACCTCTCTTATTGCTAATATTTCAGCCTGAAAAACACTACAATGATTAGGCAATCTTTTCGTTATTCGAATTTCCAGATCTTTAGAATACACTCCGAAACCCACTTGTGCATCCAATTTGGAGCCATCAGTGTAGAAATCTATATAACGTTTATTCCCTGGGGTCTGTTTAGAGTTTCAAAGTTTTTGTCGAAAAGTGGTTTGGCAAGAGTGTAATACATTACGTTAGGCACATCTGACATTATTTTGAGGACCGAACTGTGGCCGTACCTTCTTCTCCGACCTTAGCGATAGCTGGAGCAACCGCACAGCCGTTGTTGCAGCTGACTGTTTGGCCAAAATGTATGTTCCTGTCTTGCTGAATGCGTCTGAGATACACAAGTACACCATTGGTTGAACTTTATCTAAACTTGTCGGCTGCTGAAGTGCCGGCCACCAGACTATAACACCATATAGTATTATAGGTCTAACCACTGCCTTTTATAGCCAATGCACAATTTTCGGTTTTAGTCCCTACTTTCTTCCTATTGCCTTTTTACAAAGCTATCGCGGCTTTTCTCGCCCTTTCTTCAATACTAATCTTAAAGTTCAACTTCCTGTCTTAAATAACGGCCACTCACCAAAGGGATTTTCAATACCCCTAAGGATATGGGCTTATCCGTGGGAATTTTACGACCTTTGCAGTACATGACTAGTTCTGTCTTATAGGATTTACCCCAAGAACATTCACTTCCGCCCATTTCCCAGTCATCCGGATAGCACTTTGTTTAATATGTCTGATTGTGGATGGGAATTTTCCCCTGATTGCTAGAGCCACGTCATCTGCGAATGCCACCACTTGTATCTTTTATTTTTCTAGGGAAACCAGAAGGTTGTGTATAGCAACATTTCAAAGAAGAGATGGTAGAACTACTCCTTGTGGAGTGTCCATGTTCACATACCTTTGTAAGTGTTGCTGAACATTCAGAGTTGTCAATCCATTTAATATCGAGATCGGATGGACGTTGTGGAATGCCCCTTCGATGTCTACACAGAACAAAATTTCACAAAATTTTTTCCAATTAAAATCTTAATTGAGTTTTAAAAAATATTCAATTAAAAATTTAATTGTTTCAACAAATTTTTTAATTGAAATACAATCACACAAATTAATAGTATCAATTAAATATTTAATTGGATCAATTAATTTTTTAATTGACTGTCAATTAATTTTTTAATTGATACTATTATTTCTGTGATTGAAGACATTTCAATTAAAAAATTAATTGGATCAATTAATTTCGTGATTGAATCAGAAAAAAATTTTTTTGTGTGTAGAAAAGCCACAATTGTGCATTCATTGGCAGATAGTGAGATTTCAATAAAACTGACTAGTTCATGCAATGCGGGCTCAGTAGACCTGTCCTTCGAGTAAGCATGTTGTCGTTTCGAGAGCAATCTTCAATCGATGCTAGTTCTACGATAAATATCTGTCATCCTCCCAAGAGTCTTAAGACGGAATGAGGATAAGCTGATTGGTCGGAAATCCCCCCCCCCCCACTCGCGGGAGAATTTTTTCCCGCTTTGGGTATGAAAACTATTACGTATAGCCCCCATATAAACGGACCCCCAAATTTGGCTTGCGAGGCCTCTAAGAGAAGCAAATTTCATCCGATCCGGCTGAAATTTGGTGCATGGTGTTAGTATATGGTCTCTAACAACCATGCAAAAATTGGTCCACATAGGTCCATAATTATATATAGCCCCTATAAACCGATCCCCAGATTTGTCCTCCGGAGCCTCTTGGAGGAGCAAAATTCGTTCGATCCGGTTGAAATTTGGTACATGATGTTGGTATATGGTCTCGAATGACCATGCAAAAATTGGTCGATATCGGTCAATAATTATATATAGCCCCCATATAAACCGATCCCCAGATTTGACCTCCGGAGCCTCTTGGAAGACCAAACTTCATCTGATTCAGTTGAAATTTGGTACGTGATGTTAATATATGGCCTCAAACACTCATGCAAAAATTGGTCGATATCGGTCCATAATTATATATAGGCCCCATATAAACCGATCCCCAGATTTGACCTCCGGAGCACCTTCGAAGAGCAAAATTCTTCCCATTCGGTTAAAATTTGGTACGTGATGTTAGTATATGGTATCCAACAACCATGCAGGAATTGGTTCCTATCAGTCCATAATTATATATAGCTCCCATATAAACCGATCACCAGATTTGACCTCCGGTGCCTTTTGGAGAAGCAAAATTCATTCGATCTGGTTGAAATTTGGTACGTGGTGGTAGTATATTATATTTAACAACCATGCCAAAAGTGGTCCATATCAGTCCATAATCATTTATAGCCCCCATATAAACCGATCCCGAGATTTGGTTTTGGAGCCTCTTGGAGGAGCAAATTTCATCCGAGTTAGTTGAAATTTGTGGATGACAATCTTTCGTAGAAGTTTCTACGCAATCCATGGTGGAGGGTACATAAGATTCGACCTGTCCTAACTTACGGCCGTATATACTTGATTTCCCTCCATTTTCCTGGAATATGTGCAAAGTTGATACATCCTTTATATATCGCCGACAACCAAGTGATAATTCTGTCAGTCACTGCTTGTAACCCCGCCGGAGTAATTCCATCACGTCCGGGGGATTTGAATCGTCCAAAACTATTTAACGCCCTTTTTATTCTAGATTCCAATACAATTACCTCGATAAGAAATGACCGCAGAGCCTATGTTGCACCACCAAAACATGGTTCAACCGTCTGATTTCCAGGAAAATGTGTGTCCAAAAGTCCCTCCAACGTCTCCCCACTGGACGTTGACCAATTGCTCTCTGATGATATAAATGAAACCTGGAGCGGAGTTAGTGGATGCTATAGCCCCCATATAAACCGATCTCCATATTAGACCTACAGAGCCTCTTAGAGGAGCAAAGTTCATCCGATTATGCTAGCGACCCCATTTTTTCAATTCTTCCCTATATATACCGGTTAAGAACTGAATTATATACGTATTCAATCTGCTTTTTTTTTTCAATATATACCACGTATAGACTAACTTACAATTTAGAAGACTATGTTAAGAAGTTTTAAGATACCTTGCCATCGGCAAATGTTACCACAACCCAAGTAATTCGATTGTAGAAGTTTCTTCGCAATCCATGGTGGAAGGTACATAGATTCGCCCTGGCCGAACTTACGGCCGTATTTACTTGTTTATTTTTAAGAAATGCAGCTTAAATCGTCATCTTATTAGCATCCACAATTTCAACAATTTTCACATTTGTTTTCTCTCTAACCTCACAGAGAGTCTCTGGTGGTGTAAAACGGCTGACCAAGGTTAAATGAGATATTAAATAAGGAAAGCAAAAAACGATTTTGGCCCTAAATCTAGGACCAATAAAATTAAAATTGGGATATAAATCTCATTTATCGAATATTCATTCTTTTTTCGCGGCTATTCACGTACAAACAAAAGCCAGTTTAAAAATCCAAATTATAACGAATTCTAAAAAGTAAAAAATATTTTCTTAATTCCAAAAAACTTAAACCAAAATGCTAAATCCTCAAAATAAGTCTTATGGCGATTTCGATTGGGAAAAATGGTGCAACATTCTCGAAGTCGATTGCAAAATATGGAGGACACTGTTCTAGATTTTGGATCCTGTATCGCTCATAATGTTATAAATTAACAATAACTGTGGAATGGTACTATCACTTTGGTTAAAATACAGTGAGGGAAAAAGTAGTGCAACACCAAGGCAACATATTTTTTGCGAATCGAAATCGACCTTAGCTTATATTGGAAGCATTTTTATCTTAAATCTAAAGATTCAATATTTCAGTTAATTTAAGGACGATTTTTTAAATCATAAATGTGTTTTTTTTTTACTTTACGGAAAATTTGCCATATGGTTTTTACGAATTTAATAATTTTTATTTTATTTGAATTAAAATTTCATTAAATGTAAATTGCGCATCCTAAAATGTAGTTTGCTTAGTCTTTAATATCACGTAAATATTTTTTTCAGCGTAGGAACGAAAAGGGCGGAACTTGAACCGGTCATTTCTTTTGGTGAATCGTTCTGCAGACCCTTCCGACTTTAGCACATTCACACTTGTTCTAATACATCTTCGATAAAAGCAATTACAAGATACCATCCTGAAATATTTTTTTGTTAAAAACACCGACGATTTGCAACGGACTCAATGCAATGTCCGCTCATCTGCAAGTACTCACTTCTTGTATTTGCTATCGACTTAACACACAAGCTCTTAGGTAAATATTGTCTTGTCCTTTCGCTTTGGCAGTTTGAAGTTTTGTCTATTTAACGTAACCCAACTTTTCTAGCTTTTTTTAGTCTTTTAGTCAAATTCCTTAACACTTTCGAAAAGCAAAACTTGTACCACTTTCAAAAATTAAATTCGACTTTAAGTTTGAAACTATTGTCACACTCACACCATCTTCAAAGATTCTCAAGAAATAAAAAAAACGATGTAATGGAGGATGGAGGGCGAAGGTGGAATTCTTTCCACAGTTTTGCTCGTTTTGTGGCCCTGTTTTATGTTAAATGGCAAAATTACAAAGAGGTTTTTAAGCGTTTTTCACATCTTTTATTTCTTCCCACACATAGACACTTACGTGTTAATGTGTTTTGTAGCAGAGTTTATGGAGGTGCATGTGTTTGTGAACAAAATTTGTGTAAATATGCGTGAATTTGTTTTAATGGTGTATCTGTGAGGGGGAAACCCAGCATCCTTGTACAACACACAGGGAAGGGGGCTCTTTCCCACCCGATCCCCTTTGGCTCGATTATATTTTGGTTGTCATTGTATTTATGCCGCTTGCTTTTTTCTCTCAATTTTGCGCTTTGGCTGGTAAATGAAGCATCTGTTGAAATGTTACTTCCGTTTCCGTTGTTGCTACTGTTTTTTATCATTTACAGGCAAAAAAATGTTCTTGACGGTAGATGAAACATTAATGACTCTTCGAGAGGTGTTTGTGGGTTTGGTAAACGTTCAATTTTGCCGCAGGCATAAACTTAAACCATTAAACACGGGAACACACGAAGCACACTTACGGAAAATTATCTCGATTCAGATAAATCTCAAAGAGAAATTCTCGATCTCATTTCGCAAACTAGCACACGACCGAATGTCTAACAGATTTCGATTAAGGGAAAACTTAATGTGATATAAAATTATATGGTCGTGTGTGTATGTGTGTGTAAGACGTGATAGCCCTCTAGTTCGGGAAATTAGAAGTACTTACACTGAACAAAAATATAATATAAATATTTATACCCTTCACCACTACTGTGGTACGGGGTACAACTAAGTTTGTGCATTTGTATGTAACGCCAAGAAAGAAAAGGCTGAGACCCATCGATTAGTATACCAATCGTCTTAGAATTAAATTCTGAGTCGATTTAACAATGTCCGTCTGTCTGTCCGTCGTCTGTCTGTTCATGTATTTTTGTGCGCAAAGTACAGGTCGCAGTTTAAGTCCGATCGTCCTCAAATTGGAAAAAATCGGTTCAGATTTAGATATAGCTGCCATATATATTTATCCCCGATCGGGTCATAATTGGCGTGTTTATCAACCGATTTTCTTCAAATTCAGTACATCCAAATATTTTATGAGTCTCGAAAAACTTGAAAAATATCAGCCAAATCGGTCCAGATTTAGATATACCTCCCATATATACCTTTCGTCCGATTTAGACTCATATTACCACAGAGGCCAAAGTTTACTACCGATGTTCTTGAAATTTTGCACAGAGAGAAGAATTGACATTGTACCAATGCTTGATAAATTTCATTGAAATCGGTTCAGATTTAGATATAGCTCCCATATATATCTTTGGCCCGATTTGCACTTATATGGCCTCAACAGCCAGAGTTTTGCCGTGATTTGGTTCAAAATTTGTGTACCAAATTTGGTTGAAATCGGTTCAGATTTAGATATAGCTCCCATATATATCTTTCGCCCGATTTGCACTTAAAGGGTGATACGGTCAAAATTTGGTCAATATAAACTTGACGTATTTCTTTCAATTTTGCATTTAAAACACCTGAACACCCCTCATTTTGAAGGTGTGTGTGTGTGTAGAATGTTGCTCCTATTTTGATTTTGGAATTCACTCTTCAGTTGTCAAAATGCCGTCCAAGCAAGAAGAGCTGCGTATCAAAATTTTGCTCGCGCATCGCGAAAATCCGAGCTACTCGCACGCAAAGCTGGCAAAATCGCTAAAAGTTGCCAAATCAACCGTTATAAATGTAATTAAAGTGTTTGGGGAACGTTTGTCGACAGCCAGGAAGTCTGGATCGGGGGGAAATCGAAAACCGGAAGCCTCTGAGACGACAAAGAGAGTTGCCGGTAGTTTCAAGCGAAACCCTAACCTCTCTCTCCGAGATGCCGCAAATAAGCTGGGTGTATCGTCTACAACCGTGCATCGAGCCAAAAAACGAGCCGGACTATCGACTTACAAGAAGGTAGTGACTCCAAATCGCGATGATAAACAAAATACGACGGCCAAAGCGCGATCCCCGATGATGCTGACGAAGTTTGACTGCGTGGTAATGGACGACGAAACCTACGTCAAAGCCGACTACAAGCAGCTTCCGGGACAGGAGTTTTAAACGGCAAAAGGAAGGGGAAAGGTAGCAGATATTTTCAAGCACATAAAACTGTCAAAGTTCGCAAAGAAATATATGGTTTGGCAAGCCATCTGTACCTGTGGCTTGAAAAGCAGCATTTTCATAGCTTCCGGGACTGTCAACCAAGAAATTTACGTGAAAGAATGTTTGAATAAACGTCTGCTGCCTTTCCTGAAGAAACACGGCTGTTCCGTACTGTTTTGGCCGACATCTTGCCATTACGGTAAAAAGGCCATGGAGTGGTACGCCGTCAACAACGTGCAGGTGGTTCCCAAGGACAAGAACCCTCCCAACACGCCAGAGCTCCGCCCAATTGAGAAATACTGGGCTATTGTCAAGCGGAACCTAAAGAAGACCAAAAAAACTGCTAAGGACGAGCAGCAGTTCAAGGCAAACTGGCTTTCTGCGGCGAAGAAGGTGGACAAGGTGGCTGTACAAAATCTGATGGCAGGTGTCAAGCGTGAGGCCCGGCAATTCGGATTTGGAAAAGCGAAAGCCTAACTGAATATTTTTCCTGAATTTTATACTAATTGAACTTGAAAAATAAATTTAATTTGATTTTTTAAATAAACGATTTCACCGATTTACACGCGTTTTCCCTTGACCAAATTTTGACCGTATCACCCTTTATATGGCTTCAAAAGCCATGACTTGCATCAAGTTTTGCACAAGGAATACGTGTGCCAAATTTGGCAGAAATCGGTTCAGATTTAGATATAGCTCCCATATATATCATTCGCTTGATTTGCACTCAAATGACCACGGGGACCAGAGTTATACTCCAATTTACGTGAAATTTTGCAGAGACAGCAGAATTATTATTCTAACTATGCATGTCAGATTATATATAGCTCTCATATATATATATGTACACCGGAATTGGGAAAATAGGGTAGACTTTTTCATATTTTAGACCCATTTTTAATGGGTATTTCCTCCAATTGACTGGATAGTTTCCACAGAGAATATATTTAATATGATATTTAAGTGTGTCAAGTTTGATCTAATTTGGTTCAGATTTAGATAAAGCCTCCATATATTCGTTTTTCCGGTTTATACAAATATGGCCAAAATTCCCACACTTTACACAAAATTCTGTGAAGATTTCCCCATATCTTGGTCATATCCTACACACTGTAATGCCGAAATTTCCACAGAACGGTTGAGTTTTAAATAGGGCTCCAAGTCGCCCGACTTGACCAAATAATATATCACAACCCGCACTTGACCACATATATTGGCGAGAACTAACCAATATCCTTGTAAAATCGCCACTGATGAGTAGCAAAAATTGTAAATATTACTATAATTGTCTTATATCTCGAATACATTTGTATCGGGAGAATGGGCGTGACGTGTACTTTATGGCTAAAAGGTCCTGGGCAGGATTGTACAGTGGGACATTTTTTCTTATTCATCCAAGTTAGTATTTTTCCATAAAATTTTATAAAACACAGTTTTCTGGATTGGTTTCGAATAAAGCGACAATATAGACAGAAAGTATACGTTACGCTCTTTCTCCTGATACCAAAATATCCTGGGCAGTATTATACAGTGGCCCGATCTTATGAATATTAAGGATCCATTAGTGCGGTTTTATTTCTACAATATCTCAATCGTTGTTGTGTTTTTGATCAATGTGACCTTAATTTCTGAAATTGCGCCCCTGGATCTTTGTTATGGTATCAAATTTGTCGCTTAGTTAATTTTTTATTGGTCAAAAGTAGTCAAAATATATAACCATTTTTTGGTCGCCTTAGCATAACTCAATTAACCCATTCGGTGCGCCGCTAAATCTGGCTGGTTTGTATCTTAGCTATTTACAATTTATCTTCACGCACATTCATCTACAATCGAATTATAAGACAATTAGGTTTTTGGTCGGTTGATATAAAGGAATCTATAAATAATTATGAAACTATATGAACCAATTTTCGCACGGTAATTAAGAGACCAAATTTCAACCAGATGAAATTTGCACCTGCAGAAAGCGATGTGGACCTATATTTGCATGATTGTTGAAGGCCAGTGGTTGTTTTTACAATCGCACCGTCCGTGGTTGTTTTTAAAACCGCACCGTTGTTGTGGGTTACAACCTCATCGTTACCGTACTGATTGTATGTTACAACGTCGTCGTCACCTGAAGCAGTGTCCCTAGCGCCACAACGTCTCTATGATCTCGTCGAACCCATCATATCTGGATGTATTTATATATGTGTGTAAATGTGTATTAATATAGTGTTAAAATAGTGTTAAATTTATGAACGTACCAATAAAATTATAACGTTTGTTGGAAAAATTAGCCAAGCCTAGTCAGTGATCTTCTCTTTCAGTGTAAATAAAAATATTTTGGAACGACCCTGGACACCCTCAGTTTACCGCAGCTTCAAAGTGAAAACACGTCGTTACAACCGTAATGTAGAACGCCGCTCGGACTCGGCTATAAAAAGGAGATCCCTTGTCATTGCACACTCAAAAAAATCGCTTCTGTAACATAAACCCCAAACACATTTTGCTTCAAGCATATATATATATATATATATATATATATATATATATTCACCATTCACCACTATCACATATCACAATGGATTGAATAGTCTAAGTGAGACTGAAATAGCGGGCTGCCATTATACCTAACCTAACACCACGTAGCAAATTTCAACCGGATCAGATAAAGTTTGCAACCTCCAGAAAACGCAGGAAATCAAAACTGGAGATCGATTTATGTGGTGGCTATTATAATTATAGACAGAATTGGACTAATTTTTGCATGGTTTGCTGGGGGGTAATATATTAACACCACGTACCCAATTACAACCGAATCGGATGTAATTTGGTCCCCTTAGAAGATCCGCAAACCCAACCTGGGGATCGGTTTATATGGGGGTTATATATAATTACTACACTGAAAAAACAGTGAACCCACCAGGAAAGAAAATTTTAGTTAATTTTAGAAAAAAATTATTAATTTTGGAAAATTTTAACTAAACTGTATTATAAACGCAGATGGCACCCCGATTTCATAAAAATAAGTAAATAATTTTCGACAAATTCAAGAAAATTTATTAGACAAAATTATTATTTTTCACTTATTAAATAAAATTTCGTAGTTTGAAGGAAAAAATTGGAGTTCAAAATTACAAAAATGTCTTTAGTGTCATTTGTGTATAATTTTTTCCTCTGTTTTAGTTAAGTTAACTTACATACGCAAAATATTATTAAAGTCATGGAAACTCTCTTAAAACCTAATAATTCCATGAACTAAAATAGAATTAAATCGGCTTTAGTGAAATATAGGGTTGACTTTTTTTTAGTGTAGCCAAACTCGGCCCGCTTTGCTGTGCCTTCCTTTATTTTTAAAACTTAGAAACTATTTGACAAAAAATATCTCATTTTTAAAGAACAACCATATCCTCTGGCCATTTCGAAGGATAAGATAATAAAAAATTTAAAGGATTTGAAGTTATTTTCAAATTCACATGAATAGGGATTTGAGTTTATAAGTTGAATTGTTCACGACCTTTTTTATGTTAAGGAAGAAGTGAGCCACCGTGGTGCAATGGTTAGCATGCACGCCTTGCATACACAAGGGCGTGGGTTCGATTCCTGCTTCGACCGAACACCAAAAAGTTTTTCAGCGGTGGATTATCCCACCTCAGTAATGCTGGTGACATTTCTGAGGGTTTCAAAGCTTCTCTAAGTGGTTTCACTGCAATGTGGAACGCACATATCATGGAAATCGGTTCAGATTTAGCTATAGCTCCCATATATATGTACCGCCAGATTTTTCTAAATTTGGCCATAAGACCCTTATTTATCAACTGATCCTACTCAAATTTGGCTAAATGTAGACTTCTATAGCACTTACTATATGTGCAAAAAATCATCGAAATCGGTTCAGATTTAGCTATAGCTCCCATATATATGTATACCCCGATTTTCCCAAATTTGGCCATAGAACCCTTATTTATTAACCGATATTACTCAAAGTTGGCTAGATTCAGTCCTCTATAGTACTAACTATATGTGCAAAATTTCATCGAAATCGGTTCAGATTTAGATATAGCTCCCATATGTGCATCGCCCGATTTTGAAAAATTATAACCTTATGTTTGACCATACAGGCCTCATTTCTTAACTGATCTTACTCAAATCTTGCACAAGGTAACGTTTTGTGGTATTACTCAAACCCGCAAAATATTATGCAAATTGGTTCAGATTTAGATATGGCTTCCATATATATGCATTGCTCGAATTTCCCAAATTTGGCCATAGTACTCTTATTTATTAACCAATGTTACTCAAATTTTGATGTACTGGCCGATCGTATTTATACGTACTTGTAGCTCTTACATAACAATATTGCTCGATTTTTACAAATTTGGATTTATTACCCCCACTAATTGAACGATTTTCTCTTTTTTAATAATGGACTCAATATTTGTGGCATACTAACTCCGTAGGTGCAATATCAACTACAACCAGTGTTGCTAGAAGTAGGGGAAATTCCCTATGTATATTTTCACTTAACACAATTTGTAATAATTTTTACATTTTGGTGGCTCTAAAGGAGGAAATTAGAAGCCGGCAAGGCTTGATCTTTAACAACACTTACCACTCGTGCCAAAAAAAATCTAACAAAATTTGAAGATTACCACAAATCTACAAAATAAAAATTTCTATTGAAATCATGAAAATTCCATAGAAATAAAATTTTGAGAAAATTTTTTATAGAAATAATATTTTGAAAAAAAATGCTATAGAATTACAATTTTGACAAAATTTTCTATAGAAATAAAATTTTGACAAAATTTTCTATAGAAATAAAATTTTGGTAGATTATTTTTGGCTCTAGTGGCAACCATGATTATGAACCGATATGGACCAATTTTTGTGTGATTGGACCAATTTTGGTATGGTTGTTAGCGACCATATACTAACACCACGTTCCTAATTTGAACCGTATCGGATGAATTTTGCTCCTCCAAGAGGCTCCGGAGGTCAAATCTGGAGAACGTTTTATATGGGGCCTATATATAATTATGGACCGTTATGGACCAATTCTGGCACGGTTGTTAAAGATCATATACTAACACCATGTTCCAAATTACAACCGGATTGGATGAAATTTGCTTCTCTTGGAGACTTCGCAAGCCAAATCTGGGGATCGGTTTATATGGGGGCTATATATAATTATGAACCGATGTGGACCAATTTTTGCATGGTTGTTAGAGACCATATACCAATATCATGTACCAAATTTCAGCCGGATCGGATGCAATTTGCTTCTCTTTGAGGCTCCGCAAGCCAAATCTGGAGATCGGTTTATATGGGGTCTATATATAATTATGGACCGATGTGGACCAATTTTTGCATGGTTGTTAGAGACCATATACCAACATCATGTACCAAATTTCAGGCGGATCGGATGAAATTTTCTTCCCTTTGAAGCTCCGCAAGCCAAATCTGGGGATCGGTTTATATGGGGGCTATATATAATTATGTACCGATGTGGACCAATTTTTGCATGGTTATTAGAGATCATATACCAACACCATGTACAAAATTTCAGCCGGATCGGATGAAATTTGCTTCTCTTTTAGGCTCCGCAAGCCAAATCTGGGGATCGGTTTATATGGGGGATATATATGTGGACCAATTTTTGTATGGTTGTTGATGGAGGGTATAAAAATACTATTTTGGGTAGATTTCTACCAACTGTGGCAACAGTGGTGGTAATACAAATTTATATTCTAAGTTATATACGTTGCATATTCATGTTTTAAGATAATAAAGTACTTACAACCATTTTTGGTTTGTAAAATTTGTTTAAATTTAACGAAAACAAGTAAGGAAAGTCTAAAGTCGGGCGGGGCCGACTATATTATACCCTCCGTCAAATGTGTTGGGGGCTATATATAAAGGTTTGTCCCAAATACATACATTTAAATATCACTCGATCTGGAAGAATTTGATAGACTTCTACAAAATCTATAGACTCAAAATTTAAGTCGGCTAATGCACTAGGGTGGAACACAATGTTAATAAAAAATATGGGAAACATTGAAATCTGAAGCAATTTTAAGGAAACTTCGCAAAAGTTTATTTATGATTTATTGCTCGATATATATGTATTAGAAGTTTAGGAAAATTAGAGTCATTTTTACAACTTTTCGACTAAGCAGTGGCGATTTTATAAGGAAAATGTTGGTATTTTGAAAATTTTTGTCCAAATGAGAAAAAGATATATATGTGAGCTATATCTAAATCTGAACCGATTTCAACCTAATTTGACATGCATAGCAACAATGCTAATTCTACTCCATGTGCAAAATTTCAACTAAATCGGAGCAAAAAATTGGCCTCTGTGGTCATATGAGTGTAAATCGGACGAAAGCTTTATATGGGAGATATATCCAAATCTGAACCGATTTCAAGCAAATTTGGCACGCATAGTTACAACGCTAATTCTACTCCCTATGCAAAATTTCAACTAAATCGGAGCAAAAAATTGGCCTCTGTGGGCAAATGAGTGTAAATCGGGCGAAAGCTATATATGGGAGCTATATCGAAATCTGAACCGATTTTGCTGATATTTTGCAAGTTTTTCGAGACTCATAAAATATTCGGATGTACGGAATTTGAGGAAGATAGGTTGATATACACGCCAATTATGACCAGATCGGTGAAAAATATATATGGCAGCTATATCTAAATCTGAACCGATTTTTTCCAAAATCAATAGGGACCCTATACCAAATTTTAGGACAATCGGACTAAAACTGCGAGCTGTACTTTGCACACAAAAATACATCAACAGACAGACAGACAGACGGACAGACAGACAGACGGACATCGCTAAATCCACTCAGAATTTAATTCTAAGCCGATCCGTATACTAAAAGGTTGGTCTATGATTACTCCTTCTTGGCGTTACATACAAATGCACAAACTTATTATACCCTGTACCACAGTAGTGGTGAAGGGTATAAATATTGTAGGAAAAATTGTTTGGGAATGTATGGGAAAGTTGGGAACTTTTTTGTCGTTGTAGGGTAAACCGAACATTTTCAATGTATTTTGTTACCCCACAAATGCTGATGTTTACTAATTCAGCAAGTGTGGTTTAGGGTGTGATATAGTCGGCCCCGCCCGACTTTCTACTTTACTTACATTTTTTTTTTGTAATTGTTGGTTTCTTCTTATTTGTTCTAAATTAAATTCTGAGTCGTTCTAGCGATGTCCGTCCGTATGTTGAAATCAAGCTATCTGCGAAACAAAACAAGCTAACGACTTGAAATCTACTCCCAGATTTGGCTTCTGGAGTTTCTTCAAAAAGCAAATTTCATCCGATCCGGATGAAAATTGATGCGCTCTGAAAGTATATGCCTTCTTCCAATCATGCAAAAATTGGTCTATATCGCTCCATAATTATATACAGCTCAGTGACACTTCAATTAAAAAATTCAACCGTCAGTTCGACGGTTGTATGACTTTGTCTGCTCAATATAAATTATGGTTCATACCGACTTACCAATATTCATGCATTTACTCTTGACCAAGATGTTATGTCCTTCTTTCCGTCTAACACCAAAGAAGCTTCTTCCTAAACCTCAGCTATGAGCATTAAAGCATGCTCATTATCTTTATAGCTCACCTCCAGATTAGTATACAGGACCAATTCTATAAGCTGCGCTCCTCTCGTATTCATGACACTATTTCGCCAATATATAATGATGAGTATTAACATCACATTGTCATGGGCGTATTTGTTGTCCAAATCGATATTTCCATTTTTAGCTAAAATCCAATAAATTGCAATTGAGTCGTAAACTTTTGCTAATAAACAACAACAAAAACTGTAAACATTATTGTCCTCATTTTTCTGAGTGTTGTTGGGTGCTCAAAAGGCAAAAGGTATGCATGCAGTAAGAATGTGGGGCAATGTTAAATTGCGTTCCTACTCGAGATTTTTTGTTTTCCTACCAAAAATATGTTTTTCAATACCATGTCACACGGCATATGAACACGTTAACAAACAAACTCGCGCCTCCTTCAGCTGTCGCCCACACTACACAACACACATACGAAAAATTCCTTAGCCCTGCCCCCATGATTTTGGCTTAGCTTGGAGTTTATTTATGGGTTTGTGATGATTCGGCAGGGATTTTGTTTTGTAAATGAAAACATTGGTATATCCCAAATTCTGGTGTGTGTGTGTGTGTGTCCTTGCAATCGTGAAGGAGCCCTGGTTGTAAGCAGTACAGTAGCGGGCAAAATTATTCGCACTTCGGATTGAGCTTGCTGTAAGGAGAGAGAAATTCAAGGTGGTTGATAAAGTACATATGTACACGAATAGAAAAAATTACGTTCCAAAATCGTGAACGGACGGTAACAAAAGGGAAACGTTCACGAAAAATCAAATCGGAATGTTCACGGCTTTGTCCACGGGCGTTCACGATTTCATGAACGGCTTTCGCTTTTCTTTGGCAACGTAACTAGGGTTGCCAGATGATGTTAGCCGAAATCCGGGGCATTGCGGTCTACATTCCAGGATTTGCCGGGACAAGCACAAACTGTTACATTTTTCGAAAATAGTTGCCCATATTTTATCACTTGCTAAATTTGCATAAACGTTATTGTCTGCAGACTATGAAATTCCTAAATATCTGAAACTCTTTCCCAAGATGGCTGCGATGATTTTATAGCAAACGTAAACAGTTTGGGATTTTTTTTTACGGAAACCTAATCTCATATTTACTGACATATTACTTTCGGTTTTGACAAACAAACTTAAGATCTGAGATGACAATTGCTGCTTCTTTTGTAGTGCGTTTCGATACTGGGAATTTGAATATCGCCATGAACATGGATTTAGGTACATTCGCATGGTAGTTGGCGATTGTTATAGTGTCACAAGGGAGGAGTGATCTTACTTTGAAATTAATCTCATTCCAAAGGTGACGCAAGAATATATGAGAACGGCCAATCCTCACATACACGTCGATAGTCTGGTGGGCATCAATGGAAAGGAAGTGCAACATAGACATTTTATAATGGATCCTCTGCATAACTAGGGTAATGAAGACCACGTCAAGCAGAGCCTTGGAGACTACACTGGGCTTAAGACCTATTAAGGTTCAGATCAAACGCGTAGCTGCCTTGGCTACGATGAGATAGAGGATATTGGTAGAACGGACGGAAACACGAAACATGAGGAACCATGAAAGGATAATAGAGTAGATGGTGGGTGAAATGGCGGATGCCGCAACAATCCCTGCTCGTAAACTGAGGTGGCCATAGCTGCCAAATGTGACATTCAGGCGCAGATGATCATTAGAGAATGGGATTCCAGAACAGATACCAGAGGGAAATAATTGACACACCGATGGATCGAAGATGGGTGAGGGGACTGGACGTATACGAGTATGTGGAGAACCCAAACACTGAGATCCTATACCAGTTACCGGACCACAGCACAATCCTGCAGACAAAGGTGCGAACCATAACGGAAATGGTTAAATGGTTGGAAATAACCAGAAGCCACAAAACGTGAACATTTTCATTGATTGCGGGAGGGAAATAATAATAGCAGACTTTACGGTTCGATCGCGAACTTTATTGGAATGCAAAGCTGTGATAAACGAATACTCGGAATACGGCAGGATCCACAACGCTTTGGTGTCGGGACATGCCGGAATGAAAGGAAACATAAAAGCGAATGAACTGGCGATACGAGTTGGGACACAGAGGGAAGTAAACTTGGAGCACCCAAAGCCAATAGATCAACGCGAGTTGGATGAATGGGCACGGGAGACACATAAAGCGAAATGGATGAATGCAATAGTCGGAAGGGCGACGAAAATACTACAGAATGACCCAGATAAGAAAAAGACTGCAGAACTAATCAGTGGGAGTAGAAGGTCCGGACACCTAGAATTGAGAGCACATCTATGCCGAGTAGGAGCAGCAGAGGATGGTTCATGTAGGCGTGTTTTGAGGATGACGAGGCCTTGGAATACTACCTTTGTCACTGCCTTGCGTTTACTAGTCAAAAAGTTAACCATATCGGAGAAGAGGTGATACGGGACCTGGGACAGCTTGGAAGCAGGGACTAGAAACAAATTAGAGACACAGATCATCCGAATACTGGCTTAGGTGTACATCACCCGACATGAGGCAAGGCAACCTGAATCGTCTTTTCAACTTAACCTAATCTAATTTCAGGTTGCTATAATTTCTAAACTGCTCGTCTGATAGCTTAGAGTTTTATTTCAGTGACAGTTTATTTTATTGTTTATAAGGTTGCCAAAGCATTTTGACCTATTGCATTTATAACTAAAGTTATTCGTGATAGAATTCAAGGATGATAGGGTGATTTATACTAGCAGTGATGCATCGTGTCCAAAAAGTGGATGAATATATGGTAACACTTTTTGGTATTTCCTCCAAACTGTGATTGAACCTTGACCCTTTGTGAAGAGTGTGCTACCCTTACACTAATAGAAAAAGTTTCGTTATATTAACGAAATGTGTCGTTAAAAGTCAGCCAACGAAACAAATTCGTTAATACAACGAAATTTTTCGTTACTATAACGAATTTTCACAATGTTTTTATTCCTTAAAATAGATTATTAAAGAAAAGTAATCGTGAAAAAATGGAGATTTTAGCTGCTAAACTAGAACTTAATAGCCACCTTAAAGCTTAAGCGAATTTTAGGAGCATACATACCCTTAAAAAATCGCTTCTGTAACATATACCCCAAAACACATTTTGCTACAAGCATATATATTTTCAAGATTGGTCCAAACAAAATATTGTTTGTATTGTCCAAACATATTATGTTTCACCTTAGGCATACACTGGTAGAAAAAAATTAATAAAATTTTCTTTCGTTATTGTTGTTTTTTTTTTGTTATCTCAGCTTAAAGCCATGCATTGACTAAACTACAAGTGTAGCTTAACCAACAGAGGAAAAGTATGCTTGTCAAATTTATTTGGGCAAAGCCCTATAGACTGCAAGATGGTTGGATGTACAGCTGTTTCGGAATTACCACATTCCTCATCAGCATCCTCTACTTGCAGCAAAACTATCAACCAATTATCAGAATAAATTCGGGTAATTCACTCAACCCAAAGTGAACTACACTTGAACCTCCCGAAAAAGGGTTTGATAGTCGGCTACTGCCTAAACAAATTTGCCAGCATATCTCTTTTCCTTTGCCAAACTCAAATCATCGATTTGAATGTATTTGGAATTTTCTTTGTGTATATATGTTTTTAAGGCGCCAATTGGTTACTTCAATTCTTTTACTAGCAGCTTATTCTCTAGGTCTCTATGCCTAACCACATATATGTTTATAGGTTATTTCTAAATTAATATGTTTGCATACAAAGATATTATATTTACAAATATGTTATGTCCCAAACATAATATGTTCTATCATATTAACATATATGTCGCAAACAAGTTATGCTAGTTTATAAACATTATATGCTTAAAAATAATGTGTTCAAAAAAGAGTTCCAAACATATAATTTTTACACTCAAACACATGAAAAACAGACTTTTTCTACTCTGATTATCACCTACACCCTCACAATAAATCACCTGCTGCTTCAGTTATAAAGGGTGATACGGTCAAAATTTGGTCAATATAAACTTGACGTATTTCTTTCAATTTTGCATTTTAAAAACCTGAACACCCCTCATTTTGAAGGTGTGTGTGTGTGTGTAGAATGTTGCTCCTATTTTGATTTTGGAATTCACACTTCAGTTGTCAAAATGCCGTCCAAGCAAGAAGAGCAGCGTATCAAAATTTTGCTCGCGCATCGCGAAAATCCGAGCTACTCGCACGCAAAGCTGGCAAAATCGCTAAAAGTTGCCAAATCAACCGTTATAAATGTAATTAAAGTGTTTGGGGAACGTTTGTCGACAGCCAGGAAGTCTGGATCGGGGGGAAATCGAAAACCGGAAGCCGCTGAGACGACAAAGAGAGTTGCCGGTAGTTTCAAGCGAAACCCTAACCTCTCTCTCGGAGATGCCGCAAATAAGTTGGGTGTATCGTCTACAACCGTGCATCGAGCCAAAAAACGAGCCGGACTATCGACTTACAAGAAGGTAGTGACTCCAAATCGCGATGATAAACAAAATACGACGGCCAAAGCGCGATCCCGGAGGCTGTACACGACGATGCTGACGAAGTTTGACTGCGTGGTAATGGACGACGAAACCTACGTCAAAGCCGACTACAAGCAGCTTCCGGGACAGGAGTTTTATACGGCAAAAGGAAGGGGAAAGGTAGCAGATATTTTCAAGCACATAAAACTGTCAAAGTTCGCAAAGAAATATCTGGTTTGGCAAGCCATCTGTACCTGTGGCTTGAAAAGCAGCATTTTCACAGCTTCCGGGACTGTCAACCAAGAAATTTACGTGAAAGAGTGTTTGAATAAACGTCTGCTGCCCTTCCTGAAGAAACGCGCTTGTTCCGTACTGTTTTGGTCGGATTTGGCATCTTTCCATTACGGTAAAAAGGCCATGGAGTGGTACGCCGCCAACGACGTGCAGGTGGTTCCCAAGGACAAGAACCCTCCCAACACGCCAGAGCTCCGCCCAATTGAGAAATACTGCGCTATTGTCAAGCGGAACCTAAAGAAGACCAAAAAACTGCTAAGGACGAGCAGCTGTTCAAGGCAAACCGGCTTTCTGCGGCGAAGAAGGTGGACAAGGTGGCTGTACAAAATCTGATGGCAGGTGTCAAGCGTGAGGCCCGGCAATTCGGATTTGGAAAAGCGAAAGCCTAACTGAATATTTTTCCTGAATTTTATACTAATTGAACTTGAAAAAGAAATTTAATTTGATTTTTTAAATAAACGATTTCACCAATTTACACGCGTTTTCCCTTGACCAAATTTTGACCGTATCACCCTTTATACAGTGAAACCTCTCAAACTGACACTCTGAAAACCGGGTACCTACCAAAAATTGAAAAGTTATCTGAGGATGTGTGCTCAACCACTCATTACTGGACGCTTCCTAAATGTGGACAAAATTTAGGCGACCGTGGGAGTAGTGGACTCAGGGGATTCACTGTATATTCAGAATTTGTTCAATCAACAAATTATTTGTACTGTACAAACATGTTATGTTTCACATATATCATTGTGTAAGGTCGCAAATAGTTAATTCCAGTTTCTAAACATTTGTTTGCTTGCATCCGAAGATATAAAACGTCGCCTAAACAAGGGCCGAGTAGCTTTCACGTCCCTAAAGAAGACCAGTATAAAATCAGTAATACTGTATGGCAGTGAGACATGGAAATTCGCAAATAAAGAACTTCAGGCTATTCAAGTATTTATTAATCGACACCTAAGGAAAATAGTCCGAATATTTTGGCCAAACACTATCACTAACGAAGACCTGTGGCTTACCACCAAGCAGCAACCTGTATTATTGGAAATCCGAAGAAGAAAATGGATGTGGATCGGGATATACCATCAGGGAGCCGCACGATTACATAACAAGAACAGCACTCGACTGGAATCACAGGGAAGTCGCAGAAGAGGGAGACCAGCGAACACACGGAGAAGATTAGTAGATGCCGAAGAACACGATGCGGGATACACATGGCGAGAAATGGAATGATTTTGTTACGGCCCTATGTTCCTCCTTGAAGAAGTTTGAAAAAGGTACCAAATGTCTCACTTTGATTTAATCAAAATATACCAAAAGTACATTACCACAGAACAATTTTGTTTTTACCACATATGAAAGCAGGAACATCTGCAGTTACTGCAAAAATGGAACTAGAGCAAAATCCTTCAGCAAATTATTCTTCTATTTCAACAGACACTGTACGTTTGTGCATATCGTACCATCTCCATATTCACAATTCCATTTATTGGCATTCATGTTGACTGTGATTTATGTGGTCGTACATAAATTTCCCCCGACTTGAAGTCAATTGTATCGCTCTGGAAGTTGGCGTCGTTGTAGTTAAAGTCGACATTGTATTTGTGTGAATGTGTGTACCTATGAGTGTGGGGTTCAATTCCTTATGTTCCTGTTATAGACTTCTTGTAATACTTGACTTGTATTGACTTTACTCCATGCTGCTCCATTGATGCAGCACCGGATATTAGCTACAAAGACATGTGTTTTCATAACACCCTCAAGGATTTGTTATTTGTTGGAGAAAGAAAAAAAAAAACAAGAAAGAGAGATCAGACGGAAGTTAAACCGGCTGAATGTATGTTGGTAGTTGCCACTAGACTCACGTAAGTAGCATTGATTATTGAAATTTTTAAATTATTGCTCAAGTGTTTACACAAAGTCATAACTTCAGACGATTCGACACTTAACACATGTACCTTTTGGTACATGTGTTAGGTGTCTGTTTTGTTAAAATCTCATCTGTGTTGTTTAAATGGCCTTGGTTTAAATCAGTAAATCTAATCAGGGAAACTACATCAGAATTCTGAAAAAAATTAATAATTACTGCTGAAATCTAACCAGTAACTGACAGAATTATCCTAACATATGGTTGTCCGTTTTATATTTACATGAGCTCAAATTGTTAGATATTTCAGAAGAATGGCGGAAGTCCACTCACTCTCAAATAATTATTATTATTACAAAGCACGTAACATACGATCCCAAAATAAAGTCAGTCGTACCATCAATGTCTGCACAATGTATGTCTAACTTAGTGCACACCAGAAATCAGAACTTAAGGAATGAAGCACCCAAAAATTGAAAATTAAGATTATTCAGCATCGATTAGCCCAATAATAAAATAGGATAATAAGACGAATCATCGAAATATTGGTCTCAGGCCCCATCTGGGTCGTCGTCAAAATTCTGAGTCAATCTAGCGATGTCCGTCCGTCTGTTGAAATATCATATCAGACCATCATATCGTTTGGATATAGGCCCCCTCTTGGAGGAGCAAATTTAATCTGATAGGTTAAAATTTGGTATATGTCCTCTAATAACCATGCAAAATTTGGCCCATACCAGTCCATAAATAATATAGCCCCCATATAAACCAATACCCAGATTTGGCTTGCGGACCCTCGATCCAAATTTCATCCCATCAGGCACCAAAAAAAGTGAAACCACTATGAATGAAAATGTAGGTTTATTTTAAAAACTTTTTAACTAAAGGACCATCGATGCACTGTTGTTGAGTAAATTCACTTCGAAAGTTGTAAACAATAATTGAACGAAAATGTTCACGATTTCCATTCCATTTTTTGGGGCGAGACGAATCGTTTAAGTTGCTGCAAATAACACTTGAGTTGCCCAATTTCGCCAAATATGTGTTCTTCGTTTTAATAATTTTGTTTCTACAATAATAAATTCATGATTGTTTTGTTAGGTTAGGTGGCAGCCCGATGTATCAGGCTCAATTAGACTATTCAGTCCATTGTGATACCACATTGGTGAACTTCTCTCTTATCACTGAGTGCTGCCCGATTCCATATTAAGCTCAATGACAAGGGACCTCCTTTCTATAGCCGAGTCCGAACGGCGTTCCACATTGCAGTGAAACCACTTAGAGAAGCTCTGAAACCCTCAGAAATGTCACTAGCATTACTGAGGTGGGATAATCTACCGCTGAAAAACTTTTTGGTGTTCGGTCGAAGCAGGAATAGAACCCACGACCTTGTGTATGCAAAGCGGGCATGCTAACCATTGCACCACGGTGGCTCCCTATATTGGGGCAATATATGATTATAAACCGATAAGGAATAATTTCTGCATGCTTGTTTGCGACCATATACTAACACCACGTACCAAATTTCAACCGGATTGGATGGATTTTGTTCCTCCAAGATGCTCCGCAGATAAAATCTGGGGATCGGTTTATATGGGGGCTATATATAATTATGGACTGATATGGTCCAAATTTGTGCATGGTTGTTAGGGACCATATACTAACACCATGTACCAAAGTTCAACCGGATCGGATGAATATTGTTCCTCCAGGAGGCTCCGGATGCCAAATATGTTTATATGGGGGCTATATATAATTATGGACCGATATGGACCAATTTTTGCATGGTTGTTAGAGACCATATACTTATACCACGTACCAAATTTAAACCGGATTGGATGAATTTTGCTCCTCCAAGATGCTCCTGAGATCACATCTGGGGATCGGTTTATATGGGGGATATATATAATTATGGACTGATATGGTCCAAATTTGTGCATGGTTGTTAGGGACCATATACTAACACCCCATACCAAATTTCAAGAGGATCGGTTGAAATTTGCTTCTCTTAGAAGCTCCGCAAGCCAAAACTGGGGGTCGGTTTATATGGGGGCTATACGTAAAAGTGGTCCGATATGGCCCATTTGCAATACCATCCGACCTACATCAATAACAACTACTTGTGCCAAGTTTCAACTCGATACATTATATCGTTCGGAAGTTAGCGTGATTTCAACATACGGACATGCTTAGATCGACTCAGAATTTCACCATGACCCAGAATATATATACTTAATGGGGTCTTAGAGCAATATTTCGATGTGTTACAAACGAAATGGCAAAGTTAATATACCCCCGTCACCATTCTATGGTGGTGGGTATAAAAATGTTTAACGAAATTTATAAACTTTCTTCAATTAAATTTCTGTATTTTAAAGAATTATATCCTTTATTTTTAAGACATTAAATATTATTATAAATTTAGAGTCCTAAAATTTTGATTGAATAATGCATCGTATAAGATCAATATTTGATTCAGTATAGGCACCTCAGACATAGTTTTTTTTTTTTTTTGTTAGAATAGTGGAACTTCTGAGGACAAGGTAACAAAACCAAATGGATGATTCCTCAAGATACCACATGACTGTACAATAAATTTCTATTTGAACGCAAAAATCATTCTCATTTGCCTAATTTTATAATGATGTGAAAAACTATTTTATATATCTTCTTTGGACATGCCTACATTCATTCCAAATAGTTTAGCTTGTCTTGTACTATGAAATTTTATTGCACTTGCGGTTAAATTATTTCTAGAACGTAGTCATCCTGGGAGCTTTCCAAAAAAAAACTCTAGAGAACAAGTATAAATTATGTTTGGCACCGGTCTCTATTTTTCATTTCTCTTCGCACAATCAACAAAGATTAGTTTTTATGGATTGTTTTCCTGAATTTCCCTTGTTTATGGTGTATCATCCTGCTTTGGGGAGTTATGCCTTAGCCATTTTCCTAATCAACTCAAGCATAGCCCAAAACCAAAACACAATGTCCTTCTGTGGAAATATGTTAGACCACGAAAAATAACAAAAAACAATGTTAAACAAATTTATCTAAACACTTCCACATCCTGGTGACGAAAGTCTTATTCCTACACCCAAAAAAATCCCAGCAAAAAAAGCGTCGCCAAAAAAGTAGTGAAAATGTTCTTTTTGGATCCGGAAGTGGTGCAAAATTGACGCAGAAGCGATGAATTTAACATAGGCTTGTCATAAGACGGATGTCCACCATTTCAACAGCCGTTGTACTGAATTTGCATCATTTCTTAAGGTCTGGTCCGAATTCAATGTTTTGGATGTGAATTATAAAATTGTGTCATATTTTGCCAAATAAATAATTTTTATAATTTTTTATGATTTTAACGCTTGTCTAAAACGTTTGACCTCAAGTATTTTCAAAAATTTGCAATCTTTCTGGAATAGATTTAGATTTTTTCGACAAAATTTAAATAAATTGTACCATTTTAGTAATTCTTATTCTCTTTTTAACCTATTTGAAACAAAACAATTTAAAATTTCTTATTAAAACTATGAAAAAAGCGTGTTTTAAAAAATTTTATCAAAAGAACTTCCGGTGTAGTTCAAATAAAGAACATCTTTGGGAGGACATTTTTGGAAGTGCTTTTAAAGTTGTGCCTTTAGAAGAACTTCCAATTTTTTTGCTGGGATAGTAATAAAATGGTCGGCTCTGTCCGCAACGCACTGTGGTGCAAAATCGCTTTTTCTTGAATTTTTTTTGTGTGAATGAACACGCAGAGAGGGAATATGATCACCGCAAACATGTTTCAAGAACAAGATGTTAGTTTCGGACTGAGAACAAATGTGTTCGATGCTATATATAAAGGTTTTTGTTCCTATATACATATATTTAAATCTGACTCGATCTGGACAAAATTTGTTAGACTTGTAGAAAATCTATAGACTTAAAATTTAAGTCGGCTACTGTCCTAGGCTGGAACACAAAAAAATATGGGAAATATTTAAATCTGAAGCAATTTTTAGACAACTTCGCAAAAGTGTACTTATGATTTATCAAACTTTTTTCAAGTTTTCGACTTAATAGTGGCGATTTTTCAAGGAAAATGTTAGTACTTTGGCCTTTTTTTGCCGCAATCCGAAAAACATATATATGGAAGCTATATCTAAATCTGACCCGATTTCAACCAATTTTTGCATGCATACACTGTTAGAAAAATATGTTTTTCATATGTTCCGATATAAACAAAATGTGTTTCGGGCACAATTTTAAAACACAATATATTTAAGTGTAAACATGTAATGTTCCCAAACTAACACTAAATGTTTGGGACATCTATGTTAATATGTTAGAATATATTATGTTTGTGGCATGAATGTTTCATAAAAATCATATGTGTGAATGCAAACATATATAAATTTACAAATTTCGAGTAAACATACATATGTTGTGATATTTTATTCAAAGCGACGAGAGAGTATAGAGAAAGAAATAGAGATGGAAAACGGGAGAGTTGACGAAAGATATCAACATAACAACGAAAGAATCAAACGAGAACAATTTCTGTGAAACCGCTTGTATGTTGTTTCGGAAAATTGTTTTATGATAAGGCCAAAAATTATTTAATTTGAATAAAGAGAATAGACATTCGGAACCAAGAGAATAGACATTTGAAAAACAAACAGCATATGTTTTCGCCTTGAGAGCACCATTTTATGTATGTGTGGACATGTGTTTTGTTTATCATTTTGGCATTATGGGCACAATTTTTTTCTTGGTTCATTAAAAGAAATCAGGGGTCTTCATAAAAATAACGAAAGGGCACTATACTCTTTTTACAGTTGGGACAGTAAAATGAAATAAGGAGGAAATAGTGAAAAATTACACAGTAAAATGTATAAAAACAAAGTTTAGTTCCTCTTTATTAATACGTAGTCCACGAGGAGTTGACGGACACCTTCAAATATAAAAGCGGGCATTAAATTCGAGTTTTGCAGCTAAAACAATTTAAAAAGTTTATTTTCTTTAAAATGAATTATTAAAGAAAAATAAAAGGCATTTTAGAGCGACGGTGTTAAATGCTAGTAAAAAACTGTTCACGCCAAACTAAATTTATGTTTATATATTGTAAAATTATTTATGTATGTTTATACTTGACTCCACGTTCTTCTTTTGGTAGAGTTTTTGAATTCCTTCCAAATTTTAAAGTTTTGTACCAAAAACAGTTTTTTGTTACAAAATTGTTATTTTTGCAATAAAAAAATAATATTTTATCCAAAAATCAGTCAATTTCGTTTATATCAAGCACTGTTACTGACTATAAATCTTTAATAACCCACATTTCGAAGTTCCATTATAAAAATTTAATATAGTATAAATATAAATGTGTAAATTAAAAATAAAAAAGTGTTCGGTCGGAGCAGGGATTGAACCCACGACCCTTTGCATGCAAGGCAGACATGCTAACCACTGCTTCACGTAGCAAACAAATGTATGTTTCTGTTAAATAATGTTATGTTTGCATGGGCTCGTGGGCGCTGCAAACTATGCTATATAAATGTAATTTATAACGATAATTATCTCCTGGTGACTATAACAGCTACGTAATCCAGTGGATAGTGTGTTGGCTTACAAACTGTATGGTGCTCGGTTCGATTCTCCGTGCAGGCGAAAGGTAAAATTTAAAAAATGTATAAAAGTGAATAATTTCTTCAACATTATTTGTATTACAGAAAAAGGTGCCAAGAACTAAAATATTTCGTGGATGTGAAAATTACGAGTATGTTAGGCAATGAGCAGAATCGTCTTTGGGAAAAATTCTTCCAAGCATATAATATTTTTGGACTCAAAATGCTTCCAAACATATAATATGTTCACATAAAACAAACATATTTATGTCTCGGCAGCATCCAATAATATATCTGCTTCCTGCAAAATATGTTTGGAACATATGTTAAAGAAGCGATTTTTTTTGAGGGTGTAGTTACAATGTCAATTCTACTCCCCATGCAAAATTATAACATTGACCTCTGTGCTCATATTAGTGAAAATCGGGGGAAAGATATATGTGGCAGCTATATCCAAATCCGAATTTCACTGCGCAAAATTTCACGTAAATCAGATTACAACTTTGACCTTTATAATTATATGAGAGTAAATCGAACGAAAGATATATATGAGAGCTAAAGGGTGATACGGTCAAAACTTGGTCAAGGGAAAACGCGTGTAAATCGGTGAAATCGTTTATTTAAAAAATCAAATTAAATTTATTTTTCAAGTTCAATTAGTATAAAATTCAGGAAAAATATTCAGTTAGGCTTTCGCTTTTCCAAATCCGAATTGCCGGGCCTCACGCTTGACACCTGCCATCAGATTTTGTACAGCCACCTTGTCCACCTTCTTCGCCGCAGAAAGCCAGTTTGCCTTGAACTGCTGCTCGTCCTTAGCAGTTTTTTTGGTCTTCTTTAGGTTCCGCTTGACAATAGCGCAGTATTTCTCAATTGGGCGGAGCTCTGGCGTGTTGGGAGGGTTCTTGTCCTTGGGAACCACCTGCACGTTGTTGGTGGCGTACCACTCCATGGCCTTTTTACCGTAATGGCAAGATGCCAAATCCGGCCAAAACAGTACGGAACAACCGTGTTTCTTCAGGAAAGGCAGCAGGCGTTTATTCAAACACTCTTTCACGTAAATTTCTTGGTTGACAGTCCCGGAAGCTATGAAAATGCTGCTTTTCAAGCCACAGGTACAGATGGCTTGCCAAACCAGATATTTCTTTGCGAACTTTGACAGTTTTATGTGCTTGAAAATATCTGCTACCTTTCCCCTTCCTTTTGCCGTATAAAACTCCTGTCCCGGAAGCTGCTTGTAGTCGGCTTTGACGTAGGTTTCGTCGTCCATTACCACGCAGTCAAACTTCGTCAGCATCATCGGGGATCGCGCTTTGGCCGTCGTATTTTGTTTATCATCGCGATTTGGAGTCTCTACCTTCTTGTAAGTCGATAGTCCGGCTCGTTTTTTGGCTCGATGCACGGTTGTAGACGATACACCCAGCTTATTTGCGGCATCTCGGAGAGAGAGGTTAGGGTTTCGCTTGAAACTACCGGCAACTCTCTTTGTCGTCTCAGCGGCTTCCGGTTTTCAATTTCCCCCGATCCAGACTTCCTGGCTGTCGACAAACGTTCCCCAAATACCTTAATTACATTTGTAACGGTTGATTTGGCAACTTTTAGTGATTTTGCCAGCTTTGCGTGACAGTAGCTCGGATTTTCGCCATGCGCGAGCAACATTTTGATACGCTGCTCTTCTTGCTTGGACGGGATTTTGACAACTGAAGAGTGAATTCTAAAATCAAAATAGGAGCAACATTCTACACACACACCTTCAAAATGAGGGGTGTTCAGGTTTTTTAAATGCAAAATTGAAAGAAACACGTTTACTTTATAACCGATTTCAACCAAAATTGGCATGTATGTATATCGAGAACGTTAATTCTGCTCGCTGTACAAAATTTAAAGCAAATCAGGGTAAAACTTCTGGAGCCATATAAGAGCATATCGGGCGAAAGTTATATATGGGAGTTATATCAAAATCTACACCGATTTCAACCAAATTCGGCACACTTTACAATACTAAGAATTGCACGCCTTGTGTAAAATTTAAAGCAAATCAGTCTGAAATTCTGGCTTCTGGGGGCCATATTAGTAGAAATCGGGCAAAATATATATATGAGAGCTATATCTAAAACTGAACCGATTTCTTCCAAAATCAATAAGGTTCTATTCTGACCCAAAACACAAACTTGTGCTAAATTTGAAGTCGAGTGGACTAAAAATGCGACCTTGATTTTGATTACAAAAATGTGTCCACAGACAGACGGATATTGCTATATCGACCGGTCGTTGAGCAATATTGCCAAAGACACCATGTCTATCTCGTCTCCTTCTGGGTGTTGCAAATCTATGCACTAACTTAATAATACCCGGTTCCACAGTGTGGCGCCGGGTATAACAACAAATAAAGTAAAACTTTGGCTGTCAAATTCGTATCCTAAACATTACGATACGATCGCAAACCGTATTCGAATTCGAAAGCATGATCAATGAATACGACAGAATCCGCAACATATGGATGCCGGGACATGCCGGAATACGAGGAATCGCAAAGACAAACGAAGTGTCGATATGAGGCAAGACCCATGTGGGAGAGTATGGCAACAGTCAGGAGGGCCGTGGGAATAATGACGGGGACCTAGAGTTGAGAGCACATATGTTGCAAATAGGAACAGCAGAGGAGGTTGCATATGGGACGTATTTGGTGGATGATGAGATCTTGGAACACTACCTTTGTCACTGTCCTCCCTTTAGTAGGCAAAGAGTTAACCATATCGGTGATGAGGTAATTCGGGACCTGGCCCAGTTTGGAAACAGGAACTGGAAACAAATTTGAAAAATCGCTAAGAACACAGAGTTCCAGAAACACAAGAAGGGTACGATGGAAAGAAGAAGTTAGTGCGCACCACAAGCCAAAGGCAGGTTTAGGTGTATGTCAGCCGATATGAGACAGGGCAACCTGAATACTCTTTTTAACCTAACCTAACCTAGCGTATATTACTCGAACAAAATCTTAACACACATATAAATTTTACTTGAATGCCTTAAAAGTCCATACATGTCTGGTATGGGCTGTAAGAAAGTCAAGTAAATCATGGTCTTTTGGTTGGCATCTTCTTGTCGTGGTCATAAAAAAAGTTTAATTAAAAACTTCTTCTATTTTCCAAAGTACAATATTTTACATCTTCACGTTCACTTTTAGGATCCTGAATGGTAACATATTGAGTTCAATGTGGAAACATGGAGTTGCATATCTTGTTCTACAACACATACACACAAATGATGATGATGATAATGTAGATACTTCACACTGAAAAGATACAAACATCCAAACAAAATTTACACAATTTTTAATTGAATATTTAAATTATTTGTATAAGGATGAGAACCTAAAGCACATGTTGACCAAATGTCTGCATCTCTCTCTCCCACCTTTGGAGTTTGTCACTCATATTGCCAAAATATTGTAACCATATCCTGTGTGCCACACCACCTCCCTTTCGATTTAAATGTAGTCAAATTTAAAAGTTCTTTTCTGCAAAACTTTTTGAAGAGATTTAAATATTTTTCGTTATACAAAATAAAAAATTTCAAAAAGTCAAAAAGTTTAAAAAATATCCACATCAGTATTATGATATCGCGACATACCAACAATGGTCGTTCCATTGGTATTGAATCTCCACTTGTTCAGGATGAAATGTCCTCGACATATTTTTCATCGAGAATGCTACAGGAAAAATAACCAAATATCATTTGGTTTTTACTGTACAAATATTTATACATTTTGTTTTACTTTTTTCCCCCAATTTATGTTCACTGACCTCAACTCATGCCTCAGGGACAAGAGAATATTGATGGAGAAATTTCAAACAAATTGTTGTGCCAAATTAAGTGTAAAAATTAAATGCCATTGCAGAAATGCTCATCGATTCCCAGTGATTTAAATTATTTGCATATAGTTCATGTACCAATCGAATTTGCCGACATTTTGAACAGTGGGTTAGATTTTGCATAAAAATTCAGGAAATTTTATAAGATAAAAAATTCTAAAATCAAGTAAGGCCGAAAGTTCGGTCGAATCCTTTTTACCCTCCACCATGTATTGAGTACAAAGTTCTTGTCAATTGCAACGCACAAAAAATAATTTTTCTATCACGAAATTAATTGATCCAATTAATTTTTTAATTGAAATGCCTTCAATCACAAAAGTGATAGTATCATTTAAACAATTAATTGAAAGTCAATTAAAAAATTAATTGATCCAATTAAAAAATTAATTGATACTATATATTTTTGCGATAGATTTTTGTTTAAATTAAAAAATTTGTTGAATCAATTAAATTTTTAATTGAATATTTTTTAAAACTCAATTAAAAATTTAATTGGAAACATGTTCGTGAAATTTTTTTCTGTGACGGTATCTTAAAACCTCTGAACTTAATTCTAGAAAAATTGCGAATTTTTAAAAATATTTGAGTTCAAACGTTTCAGGCAAGCATTAGAATGCATCAAAAATTATTACTCATTTGGCAAAATAAAAAATTATTATTTATTTGGCAAAATATCGCAAAATTTCACATCCAAAACACTGAAATTGGATTACACCTTAAGAAGTGATGGAAATTCAGTGCAACGGGTGTTGAAATGGTGGACATCCGTCCTAAGACAAACCCATGTTAAATTTATCACTTCTGCGCCAATTCTGCACCACTTCCGTATCCAAAAAGAACTTTTTCACTACTTTTTTGGCGACGCATTTGCTAGGTAAATATGGACCGATATGGATAATGGGGTCTGAGATCAATATTTCGCTGTGTTGCAAATGCAATGACAAATTTATGGTCGAGGGTATAATAAATGAAAAATCCAAGAGAAGATATGTACAATTAGTAAAATTTAACAAAGAGTGTTTATTTTTTTGTGTTATGTAGGAAACAGGCGTTCAACCGTCAACCATCGAACTGAACGGAAGCGTTTTTTTTAATAGCGGACCAAGAATTAGGCCCAATTAGTCGACCTGTAGACGGGTCGACAGGTGGCTACACTTTGGCAAGTCGAACCTTTTCTAAGGTAACGACAAAAATACGAGGTAATCCCTCACAAAAGAGATTCAAAGAACGCAGAAATGCTTTGTTTATCCTAAAAAAAATAGGATCTGTCGACCCAAACACGTTGTCGGCTAAGCAAAGCGATTCCTTAAAATGGACTCAAGGAATTCTTGAAGCTGGAAAAAGGGAACGATCACCGTATGAACTGCCATCCTCTAAACGGGATCAAAGATCGTTTGCCTCAGTTGCAAAAGACAGCCTTGTGATGGCTATCATTAATAAAGGAGCATTGAATGGTATGGTTCCAAAGCAAAAATGGGGGGAAATTGAGAACGCGATGTCTGGTGTCTACACAGAGGTGCGAAAAAAGTTTCCCGGACCAAGTCCTCGACGGCAAGATGCTGGATGGTATCAAGGACGATATAAGTTAATCCAGAGGTCTATGGATTGCTTTAAAGCTGCTTTGATTCTAATTGGTGAAGTTTGGGAAGGGGCCGCTTTGGAGTTAGTCGATAAAAAAGACATACCGGCTAAACCTAGAGCACATGCATGGATACCTGCAAACCCTCCTGATCCTGAGTCGATACTAAACAGACTAAAAGAATGTAACCCAGATCTTCCAACCGCCGATTGGAAGCTTAGTCGTTTGGATGAGGTGTTTATACTGAACATTGAGTCGCTGCCACATCTAGCCCAGACCGAAGGACGTGTAAGTTATGGCTTTCATGATATCCATATAGAGGTATACAAAAGCGATCAGCCAAAGGATTCCGAAACGGACAAGCCTCCGGTAGAATCAGAAGTGAAAAAGTCTTGCGAAGCCGAAGGAGACATAAGAACTGCAGACATTGACGAACATCGTATGCGGGAAGTTCCTACAGGCTCAAACATCACCAAAGCTGAACCGCGGATTGTTGCGAGAGTCAACGAGATCTGTGAAGAAGAAGCCCTTGATGACTCAATTGAAGCGGCTGATGTGACGGTGGTTGAAAATTTGGATGGTTCTACGGTTCCTCCAGAAAAATCTTCACCATTGTAAGGCCGCTTGTGCTGCCTTAAAAGTTCTCCTGATGAAAGGAGACATAGATATAGTTCTTATTCAAGAACCATACATATATAAGAATAAGATCTGTGAATTAAGCACTCCGGGTCTCAAACTTTTGCATAATACCGGTAAAGATAAAAATCGAACATGTATAATTGCTAAGACAACTAAACTTGTTTCTGCTTCCTTCATTGAGCAATGCAGACACTGTCGTAGCCAGTCTAGAGATTTCCAAATGCACATACTGGGTATCTTCGGTCTACATGGGACATGATAGGGAGATGCCTCCATGTGCCGTTAAGACCTTAGTTGAGGAGTCACTGAAAACAAAGACAAAACTCATTATGGGATGCCATCCAAATGCACATCATAGTATTTGGGGAAGTAGTGATACTAATGCAAAGGTCTGGTGGCCGGCACGTGCTTGTGTATCTCAGGCGCATCATGTTACATCTATTGCCTTTAGACATTTTGGCCAAACAGTCAGCTGCAACAACGGCTGTGCGGTTGCGCGGTTGCGCGAGCTATCGCTGTGGTCGGAAAAAAGTTACGGTCACAGTTCGGTCCAAAATAATGCCAGATGTGCCTAACGTAGTGGATTACACTTTGGCGAGTCCACTTTCTCTAATCCCCAACAGTGAGGCGTGGTGCACACAGACCCCGGGGAATAAAGAATATATAGATTTCTACACTGATGGCTCCAAATTGGATGGACAATTGGGTTTCTGAGTATATTCTAATGATCTGGAACTTCGAATAGCGAAAAGATTGCCTAATCACTGTAGTGTATATTAGCAATAAGAGAGGTGGCGAATTGGCTGAGAAGTAATGTTCCAAACAATGTTGGCATTAATATATAATCAGACAGTCAACCTGCAATAAAATCCTTGGACTCTGTGTTCCTCAACTCGAAAACGGCCATCGACTGCCACAAATCTCTCAATGAAATGGCTGAGCAGCACAATATTCACCTAATATGGGTGCCTAGCCATAGGAACATACCGGTGAAATGCGAAGCAGATGAGCTAGCAAGGCTAGGGACTACCTTACATATTCCAGGGGAACTAGAATTTGTTGGTATGCCCCTAGCTACCTGCAAGCTCATGCTGCGTGAGAAGGCTGTTATGATGGCAAATGTTCGATGGGAGAATTGCAAGGGTTGTAACGACACCAAGCAAATATGGCCCCATTTCAACTTAAACCGCACACTAGATATGCTAATGTTCTCGAGACGTCAGATATCACTCCTGATATCTGCTATAACGGGTCGCTGCCTGATAGGCGATTTTGCAAAAACTATTGGCGCGAAGTATAATGACTATTGTATGAGCTGTCATGATGCGGAGGAAAAAGAATCAATTAAACACCTCTTGTGTGAGTGTCCTGCATTTTGTGTAAAGCGCAAGCAACTTTTAGGAGCATATAGCTTCAGATTACTGGCGGATCTGGAAAACGTTAACTTAAGCAGTCTGCTACTGTTTTTGGAACAATCTGGTTGGTTCAACAAAGAAAAATAATCAAGAAGGTTCAGCGGTTAAAACTAGAAGTGCCCATATGTAATAGGTACTTTTAGTTAAATGTGGTATCACAATGGACTGAATAGTCTAAGTGTGCCTGAAACTTAATCGGGCTGCCGCTTTAACCTAACCTAACCTAACAAGCGTGATAAAAATCACATTTTTATACCCTAAACCACATAGTGGTCAGGGTATAATAACTTAGATCTGCCAAAAAAATGTGTCTACCAGAAATATTGGTTTTCGACCTCATAAAATATATAACGATCAACTCAGAATCACCTCCTCAGTCGATCTAGTTCTTGGTGTCCGTCTGTATGTCCATGTATTTGTTGTTCACAGGATTCCGGTCGCAATTATTAACCGACTTTGATGAAATTTGGTACAAGGTGTTTTTTGGCCACAAGGCCGGATCAAATTTAGGTATAGCTCCCATATATATGTATCGCCCATTTTCGACAAATGGGGTAACGTTGCGCCTATTTACAAACAGATCGTTCACAAATTTTGCACAAAGTTATAGTTCTGCAAAATTTCATCGAAATCGGTTCAGATTTGGATATAGCTTTCATATATGTATCGCCCGATTTTGCCAAATTTGGCCTGAAACCCTTATTTATCAACCGATCTTACTCAAAGTTGGCTTTCTATAATTTTCTATAGTACTAACTAAATATATGTGTGAAAAATCTGAATCAGTTCAGATTTAGATATAGCTCCCATATATAGGTATCGCTCGATTTTGAAAAAATTCCCCTAATAACCCTATTTGTGATCATAGTAGCCTTATTTATTAACTGATCTTACTCAGATTTAGCACAATATAGATTTCTCTGGTATCAATAAAACCTGCTTAATATTATAGAAATTGGTTCAGATTTAGATGTAGCTCCCATATATATGCATCGCTATTTTTTCTCAAATTTGGCCATAATACTCTTATTTATTAACCAATGTTACTCAAATTTCAAATTAGATGTATTAGACGATCGTATTTAGACTTACATGTAGCTCTTACATAAATATATTGCCCTATTTTCACCAATTTGGATTTATCTCCCACACTAGTTAAGCGATTACCTCTTTGGGTCCCGGGTCGATCTAGCCATGTCCGTCCGTCTGTCTGTGAACATATTTTTGTGATAAAAGTCTATATTGCAGTATTAGTTCAATCGACTTCAAATTTTTGCACAGTATGTTTTTTGGGTCAGAATAGAAACCTATTGGTTTTGGAAAAAATCGGTTCAAATTTAGATATAGCTCACATATATATCTTTCGCCCGATATGCACTCAATGACCCCAGAAACTAGTACCCATATTCAAAACAATTTCCTGGCAGTTTATCGAAGGAATTCGTATGATAAATGTAGGCTTAATATTTACATCTTTTGAATATTATTATAGAGTTTTTCCATGATATGCTTTAAATCAAGAAATATAAATAACAATCTTACTGTGCATGCAAAATTTGGTTGACATCGGATTAGATTAATTTATAGCTTCCATATATGTATATCTTTCGGCCGATATACACCTATGTGGTTCAGTTCACTCCGATTTATGTGGTTAAGTTCACTCCGATTTACTTGAAATTTTGCACAGAGAGTAGAACTAACATTCTTACAAAACATGACAAATTTGGTTGAAATCGGTTCAGATTAAGGGCATTAGCCGACTTAAATTGTAAGTCTAGAGATTTTTAGTTCCCATATAACAGGTTGGCTGATAAGTCACCGGTATACAGTACCAACCTTCAAATGATTCGTGTCAAAATTTGACGTCTGTAAGTCAATTAGTTTGTGAGATAGAGCGTCTTTTGTGAAGCAACTTTTGTTATTGTGAAAAAAAATGGAAAAAGGAATTTCGTGTTTTGATAAAATACTGTTTTCTGAAGGAAAAAATACGGTGGAAGCAAAAACTTAGCTTGATAATGAGTTTCCGGACTCTGCCCCAGGGAAATCAACAATAATTGATTGGTATGCAAAATTCAAGCGTGGTGAAATGGGCACGGAGGACGGTGAACGTAGTGGACGCCCGAAAGAGGTGGTTACCGACGAAAACATCAAAAAAATCCACAAAATGATTTTGAATGACCGTAAAATGAAGTTGGTCATATCATTCATCAATATTTTGATATGAGGAAGCTCTGTGCAAAATGGGTGCCGCGCGAGCTCACATTTGACCAAAAAGAACAACGTGTTGATGATTCTGAGCGGTGTTTGCAGCTGCTAACTCGTAATACACCCGAGTTTTTCCGTCGATATGTGACAATGGATGAAACATGGCTCCATCACTACACTCCTGAGTCCAATCGACAGTCGGCTGAGTGGACAGCGACCGCTGAACCGTCTCCGAAGCGTGGAAAGACTCAAAAGTCCGCTGGCAAAATAATGGCCTCTGTTTTTTGGGATGCGCATGAAATAATTTTTATCGGTTATCTTGAGAAGGGAAAAATCCTCAACAGTGACTATTAAATGGCGTTATTGGAGCGTTTGAAGGTCGAAATCGCGGCAAAACGGCCCCATAAGAAGAAGAGAAAAGTGTTGTTCCACCAAAACAACGCACCGTGCCACAAGTCATTGAGAACGATGGCAAAAATTCATGAATTGGGCTTCGAATTGCTTCCCCACCCACCGTATTCTCCAGATCTGGCCCCAGCGACTTTTTCTTGTTCTCAGACCTCAAAAGGATGCTCGCTGGGAAAAAATTTGGCTGCAATGAAGAGGTGATCGCCGAAACTGAGGCCTATTTTGAGGCAAAACCGAAGGAGTACTACCAAAATGGTATCAAGAAATTGGAAGCTCGTTATAATCGTTGTATCGCTCTTGAAGGGACTACGTTGAATAATAAAAACGAATTTTCACAAAAAAATGTGTTTTTCTTTGTTAGACCGGGGACTTATCAGCCAGCCTGTTATGTGCCGCATATTGTCTGGCTTCTTCAAAAGACGTTTCTTTGGCCCTTTTAGTAAGGGCCAAAATCGAAAATCGTTTTTTGTAAAAAAAAAATTGTAAATTGTTTAAAAATTGTAATTTACTTTAGTTAGTAATCAAAATCGACTAATCGATTTTTAATGATGTAATCTAAAAGTCGCCTGTGGTATTGATATTGCCTTGCTTCCATGCTAATCGCAAAAATGGATGGTCTACTTTTCAAAAATTGTGTAAAGTTGGCACAAATTCGAAAAATCAACACACGCAACAGATGACTTTTTAAAATTTTTGTAATTTTCGAAAATCCGATTAATTTTTAATCCCTAACTAAGATTTACAAAGTTCGTACGTAAACCATTCCAAGTTGTGAAAAAACTGAAAGCAGACCTTTGAAAAATGGAAATAGTTTTTTTTTTGATAATTTGAAAAATACAAAAAGTTGCCGTTTTGATGCTGAGATGATTAGAAAAAGATTTTTTAATCGGATTTTAAGCCCTAACTATGACCAACAGATGTTGTAACACAGCTTTTGTTATGAAGCCAAAAGCCAACTTTTTTAAAATCGAGGACTTTCAATGATCTTTAAATTCGATAAATCGATAAACGATGTTTTACATCGTATTATCATAATGTCGTGAGACCAAATATTTCATGTCCTTAAAATACGATTGCGAATTTTTCTTATAGGCCGGTATACACCTCTTGCGAAAAATTTCCTTCCCATAAGAAATGCATTGCTATTTCTGCTAACGAAATTATCGGTAGCGTTCAATTTCGTAAGCTGGTACGCACCTCCAATGAAAATTTTTGTTCATAACAGGGTTGTCAAAAGCATATTTTGGAGAGATGATGACAGCTCATGACAGCAAAAATTTTATTTATTACAGTCATTGCGTGTGTAAAAGTTTTAAGAGATCTGAGGAATATTTGGAACAGAATTAATAATTTATAAAAGCGATTAGGTGGTTTAGAATTTCTCTGCGTTATGTTTCTCTACACTCTATACACAAACCGTTGTTTGTTGTAGACTTAAAATTTATTTAAGTCTACAACAAAACAGGTTGGTGTATAGATTTTAGTGAAACAGAATGCAAACAAATTTTAAACCAGCTAAAAAATTTTTAATATTTGTTCCAAATATTCCTCAAATGAATTGTTTATTATTTACAGGCCTCATAAAACTTGTACACCCACAATGATTGTAATAAATTAAATGTTTGCTGCCATGAGTTGTAAACATTCCTCCAAAATATGCTTTTGACAACCCTGTTATGAACAAAATTTTCATTAGAGGTGCGTACCAGCTTACGAAATTGAACGCTACCGAAATTTTCGTTAGCATAATTGGCAATGCATTTCTTATGGGAATGAAATTTTTCGCAAGAGGTGCGTACCGGCCTTTATCATAGACGACGCATTTCTCTGATGTAAAGTTTTTTTTCTTTGTCCAAAATTCGATAAACTTTTCAAATAAGGTATTTTTTCCTTATAGTTAGATGATTCGAAATATAAATGGACCACTAAACGTGCATGAAAAATTTGTTTGAGATGGATCAATGTGGTTTTAATAATTCTGAAAAATTCTCCAAAATTAAGAAAATCGTCTTTAAATTTCTTAGCTTTTTGCGACTTGACTGCAAAGCAAAAACTTTTTTTGAAATTTTGTAACATATTTTCAAACTGATATCTTACGTTTCGAATACAAAAAAGAAAAACAGACTTTTTTCTAATCGACGACTTTTCATGATCTTTAAAGTCGCTTTATCGATATGTGATAATTTTCATAATCGACTTTTAAAATAAGCCCAATATAATCGGAGTTTTGTGTTGACAATTTTTTGTAGTTTAACGGCAACAAAATTGAAAACTCATAAAACTTTCTACTAGGCAAATTTTGAGAAATTTAAAAAGTTCGAATGCCATCTCTTCTAAGTTGTGAAAAAAAACTGAAAGCAAACCTTCGAAGTGGAAAAATTTAAAAAAGAAGAAAAATGGTTCGATGACTACTTGGCCTCACATGCCTGAGTATCCCGCAAGAAATATGTTACTAGTCCATTCTCGTAAATGGCTATTGTCGTAATTTCTGGATAGACGATCGATTTATCGGATTTTGAGATTTCTCTTTCCGATATTGCTACACTATCTGTCTATGTCACCATATTTATCATTTCTTCTTCAAAATATTGCCTCATGGGGAGTTCATTATCTAGAATGGCAAAAATGTGTCCCCTGCTATGATAAAGATTTAATATTGACTATTAAAGTCGACTGAAAGCAAACTCCACTGATAGAAATGTTGATCAAAATATGCAACCTCTGTATGCATCATCAACACAAAAATCAATTTGAAATCCTTTTCAGCTATTCCTAAAATATTTGCTTTACAATCTTCATTGGATAACAGAAGGATTAAAATGACTCATACCTTATGTTCGCTTCAACACTTGCATACATACAAGCACATTTGTTGGCATTGAATTTACTTGCATCTACACATCAGTTCGGAAAATGAAACTCCAACATTTCCAATAAAACTTTTTAATTTTTATTTATTTGTGAAGCACAAATAAAAATGAAAAACCAACAAATACTGAGAATACATCTGGAATAACGAGTGGATAAAATCAAATGAGAAAATACTCAGACATACCTACTAAGAAATGTAATGCTTCTTCAGTGACGGACTTTGGACAAAATATTTGGTACAGTATCCTTGCCAATGATTTGTGGAAAGAAACAAGACGAACTAAAATTTCTATCATTAGTAGATTTTCCAATATCACATTTTTTCACAAATATATAGACCTGTTCATTCATATACCTTCACCGAAAATAGCTACTGAGTTAGTTCGTCTGCCAGACTATATTTTTGTATGCCCTAACATACAACTCTAATAGGAATGGATTGAATTTGCAGAAGGTTCATATTGGTCATATTGCTTTGGGACCCATCCTCAAATGGACAACACACTTTTCGTTCCAAAAACGTTGACTGCCGCACTACGAGATAACTCGTAGTGGCCAGTTTTCTGAAAATGACCTTGGCAGTCAACGTGTTAATTAAATCAGTAAACTTCTGTGGTCAAAACAAAAAAAGACAGCTTCGTAATATTTGTTTTATTGATAGCTCATTATCTTGTTTATAAGCCACCAAAAGTATTTTCATTCTGAGTTTGCTTATAAATAAAATTATGTGTGAGGTGGTTCAATGGCAATAGTAAATGTGAACGACAAAATATGCGTTTTCCCACTCAATTTTTTAATACATTTATTTTATTATTTTTAAGTGCAAGCATATAATCTCCATAATCTATTTGGTAAATATATGTTAATATATTAGAACATATGTTTGGGACATCAAATTATCTTCAATATAATATGCGTGGATTAAAGATAAACCAGTAAAGTCTAAAGTCGGGTGGGACCGACTATATTATACCCCGCACCACTTTGTAGATCTAAAGTTTCGATATTATATTGTTGTTTTTGATCTCAGCTTAAAGCCATGCATTGACTAAACTACAAGTGTAGCTTAACCAACAGAGGAAAAGTATGCTTGTCAAATTTATTTGGGCAAAGCCCTATAGACTGCAAGATGGTTGGATGTACAGCTGTTTCGGAATTACCACATTCCTAATCAGCATTCTCTACTTGCAGCAAAACTATCAACCAATTATCAGAATAAATCCGGGTAATTCACTCAACCCAAAGTGAACTGCATCTGAACCTTCCGAAAAAAGGTCTGATAGTCGGCTACTGCCTAAACAAATATCTCTTTTCCTTTGCCAAACTCAAATCATCGATTTGAATGTAGTTGGCTGGGTTTGTTTTTGAGCGTGCTTCCTCTATCTTCATTCGTTTTGTTTGTTATTGTTGGCTTCTCTTCAATCGTTATTGTTGTTTTTGATCTCAGCTTAAAGCCATGCATTGACTAAACTACAAGTGTAGCTTAACCAACAGAGGAAAGTATTTCGATATTATGTCAAATCCTTCAAATTTGTTGGGTGCTATACAAAGGTTCCCATATACAAATATTTAAATCTGTTCAGATTTGGACAAAATGTTTAACACTTCTATAAAATCTCTAGACTTAAACTTTAAATCAAAGACTTAAATTTATAAAAACAAGTATACACTGCCGTAAGTTCGGCCAGGCCGAATCTTATGTACCCTCCACCATGGATTACGTAGAAACTTCTACGAAAGACTGTCATCCACAATTGATTTACTTGGGTTGTGGTATCTTAAAACTTCTTAACACGGTTTTCTAAATTGTGAGTCAGTCCATACGTGGTATATATTAGACAAAAAAGTTATGTATAGGTAAGACTACAAATAAATACGAATCGATATGGACTTTGTACGGAACGTAGAGAGCCAGAATTAAATATGGGGGTCGCTTATATGGGGGCTATATACAATTATGAACTTGATATGGACCAATTTTTGTGTGATTGGGGATCGATTTATTTGAGGGCTATAACATATATAACTATAGACCGATATGAACCTAGTTAGGTATGGTTGTTAACGGCCATATACTAGCACACGTACCAAATTTCAACCGACTCGGATGAAATTTGCTCCTCCAAGTGGCTCCAAAACTACATCTCGGGATCGGTTTATATGGGGGCTATATATGGTTATGGACTGATATGGACCACTTTTAGCATGGTTGTTAAATATCATATACTACCGCCACGTACCAAATTTCTACTAGATGGGATGAATTTGGCTTTTCCAAAAGGCACCGGAGGTCAAATCTGGGGATCGGTTTATATGGGGGCTATATATAATTATGGACTGATATGAACCAATTCCTGCATGGTTGTTGGATACCATATACTAACATCACGTACCAAATTTCAACCGAATCGGATGAATTTTGCTCTTCCAAGGGGCTCCGGAGTTCAAATCTGGGGATCGGTTTATATGGGGCTATTTATAATTATGGACCGATTTCGACCAATTTTTGCATGGGTATTTGAGGCCATATATTAACACCACGTACCAAATTTCAACTGAATCAGATGAATTCTGGTCTTCCAAGAGGCTCCGGACCGATGTGGATAAATTCTGGCATGGTCATTAGAGACCATATACTAACACCATGTACCAAATTTCAGCCAGATCGGACGGACGGACGAACGGAAGGACATGCTCAGATCGACTCAGAATTTCACCACGACCCACTATATATAAACTTTATGGGGTCTTAAAGCAATATTTCGATGTGTTACAAACGGAATGACAAAGTTAATATACCCCCATCCTATGGTGGAGTGTATACACGCAATATACACGCAGAGAAGAAACATGATTGTCACAATCACATTCGAAGAGCAAAATAATATGATATTTAGGAGCTATTTTTGCGGCGACCATGTAACATTTTAACCTGCAACCATGTTGGCTCAGTGAATATGGTTCTAAGAACAATATAATTGTCCTCATCTAAAATGTTATTATATTGATAAAAAGAATTTTGTTTGAATGAAAAGGCAATGGTCACGATTTAAAATGTTATGGTATTCATTAAAAATGCTTTTCTCCTAGTTAAAAGAACATGGTCACAACCTAAAATGTTTTGATCTTTATGAAAAAACTTTTTTAATCGTCGAAAAAAGGACGCCACTTGAGAAAAGAAAACACAAAATTAACTTTATTTGTTTGTTTTTGTTTATTTATAAACTAATTCATTGTTTATTTGTATTTATAATGTCGTTCAAGCAGACTTCATATATTTTTATACACTCTATTTTATTTCAATTTCAACAATAAGTAATTATTCCATATTTACATCGTGCTCATCAAATGTACAAACGCAGACATCATGTAACTGCAAATAAAAATAAATGATACGATATAGCAAAATACAGAACAAAAAACAGGTACATTTTTTCAAGTACGCTTTCCTTTTTTTGTGGTCACATAAAACCACGTGCCTCTTCTGAATAAATAAATTAACACAAAACACAAAAAATCCGTATTCTCCGTCCATTCCAAGAAACAATCAACACACGACTGACGCGCAAAATGAAAATCGTGTGTACCTGGTCAATGTTTTTATAAAATTCTTTTCGCTGCAAAAAAGTTAAAAAATGTAAATGGTCTTTATGGCCATGTAATGGTTCTAGACATGTCTATACTCAACCTATAAAAATACATTTTTCCCTGTAAAAAAGTAAAAAAATGGAATGGTCAGGAACACGATTTTCCCGACCATTTAATGGTTTCAAATTCTATCATTTTAATGATAAAATATTTTTGCGGCATTTGAGAACCATTTAAATGCTTATTGCCAACATATATTTTTCTCCGTTCGAAAACTATTTTTACAAAGACAAAATACATGGTTTTCGCGGCAACCATGTCCAAACATGGTTTTTCTGTGCGTGTATAGGAAACAATTAAATCTAAAGCCATTTTTATGCAATTCCACAAATGAGCCTTTATGATTTATCAGTCGATAGACTTGTATTAGAAATGTAGGAAAATTTGAATCATTTTTACAAATTTTCGACTTTTTTACAAGGAAAATGGCCGTAGTTTGGACATATTTGTCCAAATAAAAAGATTTGTCTTTGTCTGAATTTGAGCCGTTTTTGATCAAATTTTGCACAAAATGTTAATTGTTCTCTCTGTGCAAAATGCTTGAAGTGAACAATTAGCCTCCGAGGTCATTTGAATCTAAATCCGGCGAGAGATGTACATGAGAGCTATATCTAAATCTAAATCGATTTTGACCAAATTTGGTATACATAGCTAGAATGGTAATGCTACTCTCTGTGCAAAATTTCAAGTAAATTGGGGAAACTTTGACCACATAAATGTATTTGCAGACGGACATTGCTAGATTGACTCGGGTGCTGGCCCTGAGCATTATTGCCAAAGTGTGTCTATCTCGCCTCATTCTGGGTGTTTGGAACATATGCACTAACTTAAAATACCCTTTTCCACGAAGGGTATAAAAAGCTTCCAACATAAAGGCCGGTACTCTGTTTGTTGGTTCGAAAAAAGTTCCACTCAATCATTATTTCGCGTTGAAAAATGATAGTGTTGGCAATATATTTTGAAGAAAAAAAAAACATTTTGGAACTTTTTCGCGTTTATTTCATCGAAATGTATTGACAACATCGCAAAATGTCACGAAATGATTACATATACGTAGGCTACTAGTGGCTCGATTTACACACACACGCATACATAATAATTAAATTGAAAAATAAGAAGCGGAAGTTATTTTACAAATAACTTTGGATTTAAAAAATCTAATTTTACAATGCTGCATTTTATTTTTTGGAACATATCAATTAATTCTTGTGATTCCATTCATTGCTACCCCGGAACATGTATAGGTTGATTGAAGTGCTAATGCTTGTTTTGCAACATCAATTGCTGTGCTCCTTTTGTTAACATTTTTTTTGTGTTTATTATCCCGATGCCCTGTACAAATGAAACGATTGTTAAATATAATTCACCAAATAAAGCTTTTATTTTGTTAACATTTTTTATACATTATTTATGTTCTACAATATAGTAGCGAGCGGCTAGATGTTGGTTGCTAGTTTATTACGGAAATACAACTCCATGTTATACATTGTTTTATCAATCGATCAGATTAAATTTTTAAATAATAATCCGATCCACTTTTGCATTATAAATTCACAAAAAATCAGTTTAATAAATAAACTATTTCTCAATTCACATTGCAAATGGCGCCATGTTATGAAAATACTGACTGATCGATTTACGTAAGTTTTTCAACTCGAAAAAAAAACAAAATATCACAAATGGAAAAAAATTCGCTAGTTTTTCGCATTTTTTGGTTTTGTATGGAGTTTCAACGCGAAAACCGAACAGAGTACCGGCCCTAAGATAAGATATATTTTGAGGATATGAAGTCTTGGGATAAAACGATTTTTCACATTGACTAGATTTAAATTTGGGTTGCTTTCTTAAATACCCGTGAAAAAATTGGATGATACTGATAGAATTCGATATAGGAAAACGCATTGCCAGATCTTATATTAGATCTTATATTAAATCTGTTTATATTTGACCTATCTACCCAGCAAAAACTCCTATTACCAGGTATGAGTACAAGTATGCCTGCGCCAAATTGGTAACAACTTCCTCGTACATATATCAGTAGTACTACTTTTACACGGGCATGACATTGGAGGAAAGTACTTCCGTGCAAGCATACCAGCAGTCGAAAAATAAGTACTTCTTCGCAAGCATACCAGCTCTCCAAAAATAATATCTTTACCATAAATATACCCAAAAAGTGCGAACTCACACCTGTTGTTTTGTTATCCAACACACTATACGCTTCACGACATGGATCTTCTCAATGATGTTATTTTGTAATATACATTATGTACTATACAACTTTGGAAAACAAAAGTATATTTTATTGGCATTTTTTTTTTTTTGAAATGTAATTTGGCATTACTTGTCGCTACTATTAACGGTGCCCACTGTAGAGCCGAACCCGGACCTCAAAATATGATTTTGATTACCGGTATTAATAGAAAGAATCCCTTTTTACCTACACAGGAAGTTATTATTTTTAAATCCCATGTAATACTGCAAGTAGTAACTTTTTGATTACCGGTATTACTGAAAGAATCACTAGTGCTTACTCAGTTTTTGCTGGGTAGCGCCATGCTTATACACATTCTTTCACATCTCCTCAGATTTGATGTCTAGAATTTGAAATTGAATTGTATCAAATATTTACTCGGGTATATCTTTATATTAAATATGTCGCGGTTTTGGTCATTTTAGGGAGCCACCGTGGTGCAATGGTTAGCATGCCCGCCTTGCATACACAAGATCAAGTTCAATGCCTGCTTCGACCGAACACCAAAAGTTTTTCAGCGGTGGATTATCCTACCTCAGTAATGCTGGTGACATTTCTGAGCGTTACAAAGTGGTTTCACTGTAATGTGGAACGCCGTTCGGACTCGGCTATAAAAAGGAGGTCCCTTGAGCTTAACATAGAATCGGGCAGCACTCAGTGATAAGAGAGAAGTTCACCAATGTGGTATCACAATGGACTGAATAGTCTAAGTGAGCCTGCTACATCGAGCTGCCACCTAACCTAATCTAACCTTGGTCATTTTAGACGGCACTTGTTGATTGATAAAAATCTAACCTCAAAAATTCATAAAAAATCTTAGAAGAGGTCTATAGGATTTTTGCTTATAAGATTGATACCCTGCTACTTTGTACATTGAAGGGCCTTTATTAGGGCGTAAAGTACCTATTTTGTGATCCTTTCTAAGCATACCTGAAGTTTGAAAAATTATTTAAATTAATTGCATGACATTAGGGTCACTACATTATTTATTGTACGTTTTTATTTAATTTGTATTTGTAAAGTATCACCGATTAGGATGAAGTTCAGTTGCATTAATGATACAATGATCCGGTTTAGATTAATTTTGTTTTATCCTAGAGGAAAACAATAAAATAGTACACACAAATGATTCAAATTTGTTAATTTTTTGTCCTATTTTACTAAATAAGAAAACTATAAATCGTCCTATTCAGCTGATTTATCTGAAATTTGGAAACTGAAATTTATTGGGAACCATCACGAGATATGCCAAATATATACTCAAAAAATTTTTACTTGGATCCAAAAATTTTAACCTTCACTTACACTCAAACCCGTATCCACACCAGGAAGGAAATTTTGGTTAATTTTAGAAAACTGTATAACAAACGCAGATGTCACACCGATTCCACAGAAATAAGTAAATATTTTTCGACAAATTCAAAATTACAAAAGTGTCTTTAGTGCTATATGAAGTTCAAGATGGGCGCATTATTGGTAAAATTTACAAATACTGAAAGATATTCTGAACCACGAATTTAGTAAAACTTTATGCTTCATTTGTGTATTTTTCCCATTTTTAGTTCATTTAACTGATGTACGCAAAAAGTTTTAAACGTCAAGAAAACTTTCTTAAAACATAATAATTCCATGAACTAAAATAGAGTTAAATTGGTTTTAGTAACATATAGGGTTTAGTAACATATAGGTCACGTCCTAGGACCTACATAAACTAATTCAAATATCGCTTTAAAACATGTTTGGGATATATATAAAAAGAAGACCTATACCGACCATGTTCAGCGCATCAGATTCCAAATTTCAACTTTATTGAAAAACGATTTTGAAAAAATATTGATTAACGAAGCATTCACAATTTTTGGTGCATTTTAAATTGATGACCCTACTTTTGCTGTGCAACTATGTTAATTTTCCAGTCTGGAGAGGAAAGTAATATTATTGGTGTAAATTGCAGTAGTTTGATCATATAAAATTACTTTTTAAAATGTTACCAAAATTATGTCCCTTATATAACCAAATCTTGACCATTGCCTAATTGCGTTCTAATACAAAATCTCTTGTTTTGATTTTTTAGGATGAGCTTTTAGTTTTTTTCTTCGACAAAAAATATACATAAATAATTTTCAAATAACAAAATTGACAATCAAAACTATATATTTCGTTACATTATTAGAATTTTCATTATTATAACCGATTGCCAACCAATCTCTTTTCTGTGTGTAGCAGGTTGGCTGATAAGTCCCCGGTCTGACACATAGATGGCGTCGCTAGTATTAAATGCAATTAGTTTGTGAGATAGAGCGTCTTTTGTGAAGCAACTTTTGTTATTGTGAAAAAAAGGGAAAAAAAGGAATTTCGTGTTTTGATAAAATACTGTTTTCTGAAGGGAAAAAATACGGTGGAAGCAAAAACTTGGCTTGATAATGAGTTTCCGGACTTTGCCCCAGGGAAATCAACAATAATTGATTGGTATGCAAAATTCAAGCGTGGTGAAATTAGCACGGAGGACGGTGAACGCAGTGGACGCCCGAAAGAGGTGGTTACCGACGAAAACATCAAAAAAAAAACACAAAATGATTTTGAATGACCGTAAAATGAAGTTGATCGAGATAGCAGAGGCCTTAAAGATATCAAAGGAACGTGTTGGTCATATCATTCATCAATATTTTGATATGCGGAAGCTCTGTGCAAAATGGGTGCCGCGCGAGCTCACATTTGACCAAAAACAACAACGTGTTGATGATTCTGAGCGGTGTTTGCAGCTATTAACTCGTAATACACCCGAGTTTTTCGTCGATATGTGACAAGGGATGAAACATGGCTCCATCACTACACTCCTGAGACCAATCGACAGTCGGCTGAGTGGACAGCGACCGGTGAACCATCTCCGAAGCGTGGAAAGACTCAAAAGTCCGCTGGCAAAATAATGGCCTCTGTTTTTTGGGATGCGCATGGAATAATTTTTATCGATCATCTTGAGAAGGGAAAAATCATCAACAGTGACTATTATATGGCGTTATTGGAGCGTTTGAAGGTCGAAATCGCGGCAAAATGGCCCCATATGAAGAAGAAAAAAGTGTTGTTCCACCAAGACAACGCACCGTGCCACAAGTCATTGAGAACGATGGCAAAAATTCATGAATTGGGCTTCGAATTGCTTCCCCACCCACCGTATTCTCCAGATCTGGCCCCCAGCGACTTTTTCTTGTTGTCAGACCTCAAAAGGATGCTCGCTGGGAAAAAATTTGGCTGCAATGAAGAGGTGATCGCCGAAACTGAGGCCTATTTTGAGGCAAAATCGAAGGAGTACTACCAAAATGGTATCAAAAAATTGGAAGGTCGTTATAATCGTTGTATCGCTCTTGAAGGGAACTATGTTGAATAATAAAAACGAATTAAAAAAAAAAAAAGTGTGTTTTTCTTTGTTAGACCGAGGATTTATCAGCCAACCTGTTATATGACACCAAAGCCAGATTAATTCTAATATGATTGGAGAAAGTTTTCTTGACTTTATTATTTTTATACCCACCACCATAGAATGGTGACGGGGGTATAATAAGTTTGTCATTCCGTTTGTAACACATCGAAATATCGATTTCTGACTATATAAAGTATATATATTCTTGATCAGGGAGAAATTCTAAGACGATATAGCCATGTCCGTCTGTCTGTCTGGATGTCTGTCTGTCTGTCCGTTCGTTTGTAATCACGCTACAATCTTCAATAATAAAGCAATCGTGCTGAAATTTCGCACAAACTCGCCTTTTGTCTGCAGGCAGGTCAAGTTCGAAGATGGGCTATATCGGTCCAGGTTTTGATATAGTCCTTATTTTGATATAGGCTTATAAAAACCTTAGTTTCTATCCAATTTGTCTGAAATTGGAAATCTAGAGGTATTTTCTGACCACAAAGAAGTATGCCAAAAATGGGGAGTATCGGCTCATGTTTTGATATTGCCCCCATATAGACCGATCTCCCGATTATATTTCTAGGGCTTCTAGAATCGATAGTTTCTATCCAATTCGCCTGAAATTGGAAAGCTAGAGATATTTTAGCACCATAAAGAGGTGTGCCAAAAATGGTGACTATCGGTTGATGTTTAGGTATAGCCCCCATATTGACCGATTTCCCGATTTTACTTCTTGGGCTTCTAGAATCCGTAGTTATTATCCAATTTGGTTGAAATATGAAATCTAGAGGTATTTTAGGACCATAAAGAGGTGTGCTAAAAATGGTGAGTATCGGTCCAGGTTTTGGTATATCCCCCATATAGACCGATCTCCCGATTTGGGGTCTTGGGATTATAGAATCCGTAGTTTTTATCCAATTTGCCTGAAATTGGAAATCTAGAGGTATTTTAGAACAATAAAGAGGTGTGCCGAAAATGGTGAGTATCGGACCATGTTTTTATATAGCCCCCATATAGACCGATCTCCAGATTTTATTCTTGGGCTTATAGAAACCGTAGTTTTTATCCAACTTGCCTCAAATTTGAAATCTACAGGTATTTTAGGACCATAAAAAGGTATGCCGAAAATTGTGAGTACACGCACAGAAAAAACATGTTTGGACATGGTTGCCGCATCCATTTAATGCTTATTTAGAGTATGTAATTGTCCCGAAACCCATGTATTTTGTCTTTGTAAAAATAATTTTCGAGCGGAGAAAAATATATGTTGGCAATAAGCATTTACATGGTTCTCAAATGCCGCAAACATGTTCTATTATTTAAATGATAGAATTTGAGACCATTATATGGTCAGGAAAATCATGTACCTGACCATTCAATTTTTTTTTACTTTTTTGCAGAGAAAAAGTATTTTTATAGTTTACGTATAGACATGTCTACAACCATTACATGGCCATAAAGACCATGTACATTGTTTTCGTGACCATTTAATTTTTTAATTTTTTTGCAGCGACAAGAATTTTATAAAAACATTGAGCAGGTACACACGATTTTCATTTTGCGCATCAGTCGTGTGCTGATTGTTTCTTGGAATGGGCGGAGAATACGGAATTATTGTGTTTTGTGTTAATTTATTTATTCAGAAATGGCACGTGGTATAAAACCACGTGCCATTACACGGAAAGTGTAATTGAAAAAAATGTACCTGGTTTTTGTTCTGCATTTTGATATATGGTATAATTTATTTTTATTTGCAGTTACATGATGTCTGCGTTTGTACATTTGATGGGCACGAAGTAAATATGGAATGATTACTTATTGTTGAAATTGAACCAAACTAGAGTGTGTAAAAATATGTGATGTTTGTGTGCACGACATTATAAATACAAATAAACAATGAATTAGTTTATAAATATATAAAAACAAATAAACAAAGTTGATTTTGTGTTTTCTTTTCTCAAGTGGCGTCCTTTTTTCGACGACGAAAAAAGTTTTTTCATAAAAATCAAAATATTTTAGGTTGTGACCATGTTATTTTAACTAGAAGAAAAACATTTTTGACGAATAACATAACATTTTAGATCGTGACCATTGTCTTTTAATGGAAACAAAATTCTTTTTATCAATATAATAACATTTTAGATGAGGACAATAGTATTTTTCTTAGAACCATGTTCACTGAGCCAACATGGTTGCAGGTTAAAATGTTACATGGTCGCCGCAAAAATAGCTGCTATCATATTATTTTGCTCTTCGAATATGATTGTGACAATCATGTTTCTTCTCTGCGTGTATAGGTCCATGTTTTGATATAGCCATCAGATAGACCGATCTCCCGATATTACTTTTTGGGCTTCTAGAAACCGTAATTGTTGTCCACTTTGCCTGAAATCGAAAATCTGGAGGTTTTTAGGAATACAAATAGGTGTGCAAGAAATGATTTTATTTGTTAGGCTTCTAGAATCCGTAGTTTTTATCCAATTTGCCTGAAATGAGAAATCTACAGGTATTTTAGGACCTTAAATATGAGAGCAGAAAATTGCGTGTATTGGTGCATGTTTTGGTTTATCTCCCAAATAGACCCATCTCCCGATTTTACTTCTTGGGCTTTTAAAACCCATAGTTTTTATCAAATTTGCATGAAATTTTAAATCTAGAAGTATTTTAGGAACATAAAGGGGTATGCCGAAAATGGTGAATATCGGTACATGTGCACTAATAATGAAAATTGCTTAAAACTGAATTATAGTTTCCAGATTTTACTTCTGGTAATCATTTAAATAATGGGGGTAAAAATCTACAGATGTTAGATTTTAAATCAATGCGTTATTTCATTTTCATTTCATTTTCTTGCACACGATGTTTATGATTCCTCTAAAACTCAAACAAATATGGTTCTTATAAATCCAGAATCTGATCTAGTCTTCATAGGTAAAATCTTTGAATTTATCTTCGGGAAGTGTACTGGTTGAACTGATCTGCTTGTCACCAAATCCCTCAGAAATTTTCACAGGAAACTATAATATTTGATTCATGGTGGTGGGTATTTAAGATTCGGCCCGGCCGAACTTACTGCTTTATACACTTGTTTTGAGTACGTTAGTTAAAAGAACTAAAAAAGTGGGGAAAATTATACACAAATGAAGCAAAAAATTTAATAAATTTGCATTTTTTGTGAAATCCGCGTAACATCTGCATTTGTAATACTAAACTGTAACATTTTCTAAAATTAAAATAAATTTTCTAAAATTAACCAAAAATACCTTCCTGATGGGTTCACTGTTTGAGTATACACTGAAAAAACATGCACCAGGAAGGAAAATTTTAGTTAATTTTAGAAAAATTTGATCCATTTTAGACCACAATGTAGTAAAAACGCAGATATCACGCCGATTTCACAAACATAAGTAAATAATATTCGACAAATTAAAGAAAATTTATTAGACAAAATTGTTATTTTTCTCTTAAGGTGGGTATTAAGTTCGAGTTTAGCCGCTAAAATCGTCATTTTTTACGATTACTTTTCTTTAATAATCCTTTTTAAGGAATACAAACTTTGTGAGAAGTTGCTTTGGGCTTTTCCCCATCAAGTTATAAAAAAATTTGCAACAAATATGTATACTTTTATGTCTTTTTCTTACTGATTTAGTTTTCACTTTAGCGATTTTAGCGGCTTAACTCGAACTTAGTATCCACCTTTATTAAAGAAAATTTCGAAGTTTGAAGGAAAAAATTGGAGTTCAAAAATGCAAAAATGTCTTAAGTGCCATACGAAGTTCAAGATGGCCGTATTACTAGTATAATTTACAAATTATAAAATATTCAGAACTATTTTGTGGGAGACACGAATGATTTAGGTACAATTATTTCTTAATTGTTAGTTCATTTAACTAACTAACGTAAAAACATTCTTAAAGTCATGGAAACTTTCTTAAACCGTAATAATTCCGTGGACTAAAATCAAATTGAAATATAGGACTCATTTTTTTTTTTGAGTGTAGATTCATTTACTGAATTTTCAATCTCTTTTTGCGATATATTATCGAAGCTATTCACATTCATATAAATGTTAGTTTAAAAATGTAATTTATAATAGATACTTCACTCAAAAAAAAGTTTACTTGGATCCAAAGATTTTGACCTTCCTTTAAGGATTTTGGTATTGATTCCGAGCCAAAGATGCGGGTTCATTAAAATAAGGAAATTCTTTGCGACCTATCTGGCTTTAAATCTAGGATCTATAAAATTAAAATTAGGATACAGATCTCATTTATCGAATTTTCATTCCATTGCAAATATCTTCTCTCCGGTTAACTTTAAGTGAAATTTTTTCGTCAGTTAAGTTCCTAACTGGCCTATGGAATATAAAGGCAGGATGACAGCTTCGTCTATAATACGGTTTAAAAGTTGGTTAGTTAACGGAACACTAACGGAGCTTTATGAAAATGGGGGTTAGTCTATATTTGATGCGCTTTTATTTTAAATCTAAAGATTTAATATTTCAGTTAATTTAAGGACTTCTTCTTTAAACCAAAAATGTGTTTCTTTACTTTAAGAAAAATCTTTGGATCCAAATAAACTTTTTTTGCTATGGACATATCTATCATCTTACCTATATATTCCATATGCCAGTTAGGAACATAATTGGTGAAACGTTGCAATTTACTTTCTGATAACTGACAGTTAAAGTCTAACGGAGCTACATGAAAATGGCAGTTAGTCCATATTTGAGACTTTTTTATTTTTAATCCAAATATTTAATATTTCAATTATTACATTAAATCTAAAATGGGTTTCTTTAAGTTAAGGAAAATTTACTTTACTTCAAAGATATACGTCTTTAAATGAGAGACACACACTTTAAGGATTCGTGTCCTAAATTATATTAATAAAATTATTTTAAAGTAATGGCTATGGATGTTCCTTTAATTATTTTGTTTATTTTTAAGACATTTGTGTGAATTACGAGTCCTAAAATGGAGGTTTCATCTTTGGTCAATATTTTTTCAGTGTTATATGTTATATTGATTCATGTTTGATAACATTGAGAAACCGGTCATACACTGAAAAAAGCATACACGGTTCCAAAGATTTTGTCTTTACTTTAACAATTTTGGTATTGATTCCGAGCCAAAGAAGCGGAGAATACAAGTAATGATACTTTTAAGACACAATTCGCTTTTAAATTTGGGTTTTGTGGACTTGTTTCTAGGAAGCAAATTTTGATTTTTCGTTTTTCCAGATTTTTTTTTCATATGCTATCAAAGTCCTTTAAAACCGAGTTAACGACAACTTTATTTTCCAAATTCAGACTCGACATCCAGTAGAAATTATGATATGTTTCAAGTAAAAAACATCTTTAAAATAAAGTGTTGAAAAACATATCCTACTTTTTAACGATTTTTTACTTTGTAGTCAAGATGCAAAAAGACAACAAATTTAAAGACAATTTCATTAATTTTAAAGAATTTTTCTGAATTATTAAAGTCAACAATTTTTTCTTTCATGTTATGAGGCCCATTTTTAAATCAAATCACTTAATTATAAGGACAATACGACTTCATTGAAAAGTTTATCGGCTTTTGGACAAGGAAAAAAAAATTTTATATTAGAGAAATGTGTCTTCTATGAATCATAAAGATTTACTAAATTTATTAGTTTATTATTTCTTTAAATCTTTAAATTCTACTACAAATGCGCCCATCTTGAACTTCGTATAACACTAAAGACCTTCTTGCAATTTTGAACTCCAAATTTGTACTTCAAACTATAAAATTTTCTTTAACAAGTTAAAAAAAATAAATTATGTATAATAACTTTCCTTGAATTTTTCGACAAATATTTAACTATATTTGTGATATCGGCGTAATGTCAGCGTTTGTAATACGGTTGAGTTAAAATTTTCTATAAATAATTTAAATTTTCTAAAATTAACCAAAATTTTTCTTCCTTCACTGTTTTCACTGTAGACTAATTTCAAGGTAAATTTGATTCTAATACTATAACAATGGATTGCGTACACGCAGAGAAGGAATATGATCACCTCAAACATGTTTCCAGAGCAAAATGTTATTTTTGTATGGTGACCATGTAACATGCTTGTCACCAAAATGTTGTTTTCTCGTCAAATATAACCTGCTTTGATCACCTCAAACATGTTTCCAGAGCAAAATGTTATTTTTGAATGGTGACCATATAAACTGTTTGTCACTAAAATGTTATTTTCTCGTCAAATATAATACGTGATTTCCGAGAAAATAAAATGGTTGCGAAAACCATGTTACATGGCCACCACCCAAAAATAACATTTTGCTCTTAAAACATGTTTAAAGTGATCATATTCCTTCTCTGGGTGTAGAAACTTCTACTGAAGACTGTCATCCACAATCGAATTACTTGGGTTGCGGTATCACTTGCCGATGGCAAGGTATCTTAAAACTTCCTAACACCGTCTTCTAAATTGCAAGGTAGTCCATATGTGGTATATATTAAACTAAAAAAGGCCGATATACGTATTTAATATAATAAAGTTTGACAAAATTTTCTATTTTCTATGGAAGTAAAATATTCTATTTTCTATGGAAGTAAAATTTTGAGAAAATTTTCTATAGAAATAAAATGTTATCAAAATTTTCTATAGAAATAAAATTTTGACAAAATTTTCTATAGAAATAACATTTTGGCAAAATTTTCTATAGAAATAACATTTTGACAAAATTTTCTATAGAGATAAAATTTTGACAAAATTTTCAATAGAATTAAAATTTTGACAACATTCTCTGTAGAATTACAATTTTGACAACATTTTCTATATCAATAAAATTTTGCCAAAATTTTCTATAAAAATAAAATTTTGACAAAATTTTCTATAGAAATGAAATCTTGGTAGATTATTTTTGGCTCTAGTGGCAACCATGATTATGGACCAATTTTGGCATGGTTATTAGCGGCCATATACTAACACCAGGTTGCAAATTTCAACCGGATCGGATGAATTTTGCTTCTCCATGAGATTCCGGAGATCAAATCTGGGGAACGGTTTATATGGGGCTATATATAATTATGGACCGATATGGACCAATTTTTGCATGGTTGTTAGAGACTATATACTTACACCACGTACCAAATTTCAATCGGATCAGAAGAATTTTGATCATCTAAGAGGCTCCGGAGGTCAAATCTGGGGATCGGTTTATATGGGGGCTATATATAATTATGGACCGATATGGACCAATTTTTGCATGGTTGTTAGAGACCATATACTTACACCACTTACCAAATTTCAATCGGATCAGATGAATTTTGCTCCTCTAAAAGGCTCCGGAGGTCAAATCTGGGGATCGGTTTATATGGGGGCTATATATAATTATGGACCGATATAAACCAATTTTTGCATGGTTATTAGAGACCATATAAAGGGTGATTCTTTTGAGGTTAGGATTTTCATGCATTAGTATTTGGCAGATCACGTGGGATTTCAGACATGGTGTCAAAGAGAAAGATGCTCAGTATGCTTTGACATTTCATCATGAATAGACTTACTAACGAGCAACGCTTGCAAATCATTGAATTTTATTACCAAAATCAGTGGCAGAAAATCCGCTTTTTTATCGACAAATTTTGTTCAGCGATGAGGCTTATTTCTGGTTGAATGGCTACGTAAATAAGCAAAATTGCCGCATTTGGAGTGAAGAGCAACCAGAAGCCGTTCAAGAACTGCCCATGCATCCCGAAAAATGCACTGTTTGGTGTGGTTTGTACGCTGGTGGAATCATTGGACCGTATTTTTTCAAAGATGCTGTTGGACGCAACGTTACGGTGAATGGCGATCGCTATCGTTCGATGCTAACAAACTTTTTGTTGCCAAAAATGGAAGAACTGAACTTGGTTGACATGTGGTTTCAACAAGATGGCGCTACATGCCACACAGCTCGCGATTCTATGGCCATTTTGAGGGAAAACTTCGGAGAACAATTCATCTCAAGAAATGGACCGGTAAGTTGGCCACCAAGATCATGCGATTTGACGCCTTTAGACTATTTTTTGTGGGGCTACGTCAAGTCTAAAGTCTACAGAAATAAGCCAGCAACTATTCCAGCTTTGGAAGACAACATTTCCGAAGAAATTCGGGCTATTCCGGCCGAAATGCTCGAAAAAGTTGCCCAAAATTGGACTTTCCGAATGGACCACCTAAGACGCAGCCGCGGTCAACATTTAAATGAAATTATCTTCAAAAGGTAAATGTCATGGACCAATCTAGGTTAGGTTAGGTTAGGTTATGTGGCCGCCCGATGTATCAGGCTCACTTAGACTATTCAGTCCATTGTGATACCACAGTGGTGAACTTCTCTCTTATCACTGAGTGCTGTCCGATTCCATGTTAAGCTCAGTGACAAGGGACCTCCTTTTTATAGCCGAGTCCGAACGGCGTTCCACATTCCAGTGAAACCACTTAGAGAAGCTTTGAAACCCTCAGAAATGTCACCAGCATTACTGAGGTGGGATAATCCACCGCTGAAAAACTTTTTGGTGTTCGGTCGTAGCAGGAATCGAACCTACGACCTTGTGTATGCAAGGCGGGCATGCTAACCATTGCACCACGGTGGCTCCCAATCTAACGTTTCAAATAAAGAACCGATGAGATTTTGCAAATTTTATGCGTTTTTTTTTTTTAAAAGTTATCAAGCTCTTAACAAATCACCCTTTACTTACACCATGTACCAAATTTCAGCCAGATCGGATGAAATATGCTACACTTATAGGCTCCGCAAGCCAAATCTGGGGATCCGTTTATATGGGGGCTTACGTGAAAGTGGTCCGATATGGCCCATTTGCAATACCATCCGACCTACATCAATAACAACTACTTGTGCCAAGTTTCAAGTCGATAGCTTGTTTCGTTCGGAGGTTAGCGTGATTTCAACAGACGGACGGACGGACGGCCATGCTTAGATCGACTCAGAATTTCATCCCGACCCAGAATATATATACTTTATGGCGTCTCAGAGCAATATGTGTCTTACAAACGGAATGACAAAGTTAATATACCCCCCATCCTATGGTGGAGGGTATAAATCTTTGAGAAACAACAAAAAGCGAATACCCTAATAAATTTGAATGAACATTCTTTGTGAATCTGTGGCATACAGGAATTAAATAAACTTTTCGATTTCGACAATTAAGGATGGAAATATACAAAAAAAAACAGCAATGGAGGACAGTCACATCAAAAACTAACAAAACCAGTGAAAAACTAAAACAAATTTCAGAAAAAGAGACATTGTAATTTGTGACCATGGGATAATTTGGATATATAGAAGAGCTCAGAACATATTGTCCAAGTTGTTGTGTAGATTAGGTTTGTATGGAAGTCACCCGTTTTGATATATGGACATAAATAACTTAAGTTAAGCAAGTCAACTTTACTCAACATCAATCAAAGTTTAAAACCAGCATATGTGTACATGGAGTCGTATACATTCACTCGTCATCCAGGCGAGATGCCCAGGTCCAGCGTTTATAGCAAATCAAGTGACGTCATCTGTCCAACGATTTGAAGGTACAGTAGGTAACGGATATAAGCACATCTCATATAAGAAAATTATGCATATAAGAAAGTCATTAAAAACACAATGCCCTATTTTTCTTTTGAAAAATAATTGCCTATAAGAAAAAAACGCATATAAGAAAAAAAAATTGTGTATTTTACTGAGTTTCTTATTTCCGTTATCCACTGTATTTGCAACATCGATGGTGCTGCACCCAGAAAAAAGTGACCCCTTCTTTAAGTTAAAATGAACTCATTGTGAAGAAAGTTGAACTTCGTATAGCGCCAAAGACATTTTTATTTGTTTGAACGATGTGAGTTTCGTAGAAATTAGAAATAATGCTTTCCATATATTAGTTAACATTTTCCTATATTTATATACCACTATACTACAAAATGAAAAAATTTAACTAAGTTGAATTCATATGTGGAATGATTTTATTGAAATTTTTTCATTCGTTTCGACAAATCTTACACATTTGTGGTAAAACTTTTACTTCATAATTAGAACTGCTTACCTTCGTTTTTAAATACAATTTTATTTATTTCTATAAGCAATTTTATCTTCAATAAAAGACATGTTTTATTAATATATTGAATATATTTATTAAGAATCAACAGCATCGAATCTCTTTGAAATATTAGTTTATTATTCCACTATTTCCAATTTCCGTGTGATATTATCAACTGTAAAAAGCACTTTTTCTTCTTCTTGTACTTTCCACTTTTAATAAGTTGCTGCCTAACGCTTTTGTCCTCCTTTTACAATTTCAATACCTACAAATATAAAAAATCATAAAACATTTTTGTTGCAAAAGGTTAGCGTCACTGAATATTACCTGATAATTGAAGATTCCAAAATGAAGACAAATGAAAGGGTTGTTATTCTGCTGGTGTTTTCTTTCTTTATACACTATCACGAACATTGATAGATTTATTTAAAAAAAAACGAAAATTTTTCTCACTAATTTAAAATAACAAATATTTTATATATTTTATTTGTTATTTATTATATTATTTTACCATATTATTTTTTAACAATCTCTCCGTATACCAAAACAACGCGATTCCAACTAAAAAAACAACCGACGCGCAAATATATCGATTACACCCACGCGCAAACACATCGATTACGATGGCAGGTATCGATTACAGGTAGACAATAGAAATTTAGGAAAATTTCCTATATTCTAAGAAGTGTGTTTCCTTAAGTTTTGAAAGGATTGCATACTTCTTAGTACGAATGAACTAAAATATTTTTCTATGCCAAGTGTTGTTCGTATGTATGAAAAACTTTCTATTATAAAGGAAGTCGCAATTATCATTTTATAAGAAATTTTACTAATTTTGAAGAAACTTGGTTTTAGTTCGGTTTTTGTTTATTTTTACGAATGCTTTGTTATCGGTGAATAAAATTTTCTTTTTCAGTAGTAAATTCTTATACCCAGCGAAGAAAATAGTATGAGTAAAATTCCATGCCTTATTCTAGTTAATGAACTATTCCTAACTGCTTACAGTTTAGGATTTTTTTACTGAAACGAGTAAATTTTATTATTTTTCACAAAAATTTACCTTAATGGAAATAAAATGGATAAACTATATTGATGAAAATTTTTTCCTTTAGTTTCGAAGGCACTTTTTTCTGGGTGTGGAACTACCAAAGTGCCCAGTAAATAAAGTGGAAGTTTTTATTTTATTTGCGTTATGTTACGGTACCCGTGATCAAGCCCCGGTCGAAGCGCAAACGTTTTTTAAATTGTAAATTAGTAAAATAAAAATGTAGTAAAAATATAAAGTAAAATGTACGAACAAATTTTTTTAAAGATTTTTAAATTCCTTCGTCTTTTAAAGCAATGCAAAGTTCTTCAGTCCTATGCCAAGCCCAAGTAGAAGTCATTAGAAATGATCCAAATTGTAACTACTTTTTGGAGGCTTGTTTTTCTGGGTGGTAGATTGCGACTCAAAAGCATTTCACTTGTCATGGGGTAGTGCAAACCTAACCATGGTTAGGTTAGGTTTGGTGGCAGCCCGATGTATCAGGCTCACTTAGACTATTCAGTCCTTTGTGATACCACAGTGGTGAACTTCTCTCTAATCACTGAGTGTTGCCCGATTCCATGTTAAGCTCAATGACAAGGGACCTCCTTTTTATAGCTGAGTCCGAACGGCTTTCCACACTAGAGTGAAACCACTTAGAGAAGTTTTGAAAAACTCATAAATGTCACCAGCATTACTGAGGTGGGATAATACACCGCTGAAAAACTTTTTGGTGTTCAGTCGAAGCAGGAATCGAACCCACGCCCTTGTGTATGTAAAGCGGGCATGCTAACTATTGAACCACGGTGGCTTCTAGACCTAACCATATCAGGGCTGGCTAGACCATTTGTGAATACACTGATAGAAAAAATGAGTAATATTAACGAAATTGTTCATTAAAACAGAGAAAACGAAGTAATTTCATTAATATAATGAAGCATTTTGTTGTTGTTGTTGTAATATTTCTATTAAATAACATTTTCATTTTAACAATGAAAAGATTTCGTTATATCAAAGACCTTCGCTCAATTTTAATGAAATTTTCTTTCAGTGAGATAAGCAGTGTTGGATATAAGGACAATTTCAGGAAATGAATGGGAACAAATCATTGCAAGGTGAAAATGTGGTGAATCTCAGTCTAAGCAGCTTGGTACTCTCTTAATTAGCAATTAAGAGAAATTGGTATTACAGACTAGCAATTTTAAAAATAAATTAAATCTAAGATATTAATAAATTTACGTACACTCAAAAAAAAGTTTACTTGGATCCAAAGATTTCGACCTTCCCTTATGGTATTGATTCCGAGCCAAAGATGCGGCTTCTTTAAAATAAAGAAATTTGTTAGCGGCTTTAAATCTAGCACCAACAAAATTAAAATTAGGATACAGATCTCATTTATCAAATTTTCATTTTCTTTTCGCGGCTTATTAATAAAGATACTCACGTCCAAACAAATACCAGTTTAAAAATCCAAATTATAACGGATACTTCAAATTAAAAAATTCCAAAAAACTTTAAACCAATAACGCAAAATCTTCAAAAAAAAAGTCTTAGCCTATATTTGAAGCGTTTTTATCTAAAACCTAAAGTTTCAATATTTCAGTTATTTGAGGACCATTTCTTTAGATCAAAAATGTGTTTCTTTACTTCTTTACAAATTTACAAAATTTTAGTCCTAAATTTAATGAAAAAAAAATTTGAAGCAAAGATTATAAACTTTTAATTAAAATTTCATTATTTTAAAGAAATTTGTCCTTAATATTTTGTAAATTTCGCATCCTAAAATTTAGGTTACGTAATCTTTAATATCACGTAAATATTTTTAAAAAGCCTAAATTAAAGTTATTATTCAATTTACTGTCGCACGCAGATTGGATTCTTACTCACTGCCACCGACATTTGTGGTTAAGTTTGCAATACGAAACAAAAATATTTGGGCTTAAGTTCGCAGATTAATTCAGGTGGTGGTCCGATATAGACCATTTGCAATACCGTCCGACCCACATCAATAACAAATGCTTGTGCCAAGTTTCAAGTCGATAGCTTGTTTCGTTCGGTAGTTTCAACAGACAGACGGAAATCGTTAGATCGACTCAGAATTTCACCACGACCCAGAACCTATATACTTTATG